>NC_092861.1:129042150-129165602 GCF_032062135.1 Pyxicephalus adspersus
CAAACCCCCACCTCCCCATCTCAACTTACCCAATATGCACATCATAGGGACAAGAAAGAAAATCTCCTCAATAAAGTCACTAACATAAAATAATACACAATTATGAATTCTTCCCAGTCCAAAACTAAAAAAAAATAATTTTTGGCTTTGGGCCTGTACAGTAAGTTAGCAGTGACAGTCATATGTGGGAATAAGTTAGGAAGATTGAATCAGGACATATGCTATGCAGAATTCCAAGCCTTACATATTTAGTTGAAGCTAAAGATTTGTGTGAATAGCTCTACAGACCAGGTTGCACCATGAATTAAGGAGCCTGGCTGGGAAATTGGTCACCTGAAAAAACAGTAGGTATACCATTGGGAGAAGTGTTTAGACTAATGCTATTATATTTCAGGTGAATCTGATATCTACTTTACAAGATATATAACAAGACATAGTGTTAAATGATAGGTGTTGTTAATGCAGGGTATTTCTACTACTCTACACTCAAATGCCCAAATCCTGCTTATTTCAAAGTGGGAGGGGGCAAAGACATGTATGGGATGTAATAAAAACACGATTTATTGTAATATCTGTGTAATTCATAAATAATAAAGAGAGATTATGATTTAAATAGATGAAGCCTAAGTAAGGGTTCATATTTCAAATTGGTAACCAACACACATAACACACACAATACATAAACATGTCATGTTCCTAAATCCATGTTCATAAATGTGGAGGAGAGGTAAATTACCAGGACTGGGGGATGGTTTGAAAGACTTAATAATGTGTAAAATGTGTTTGTTCCCAAGTGAGCAGTAGCAAGAAAACACAGTGTCATGGATGAGTAGGGAGCACAGTGACTTATATTGGTATCATAATCACCATCAATATTTGGTGCAAAACCACCCACATGGTTCTTCTCTAAATGTATGTACAGGGAACTTGTAAGGGGAAAATAACGTGGTTATTACTAGACAAACAAAACAAAGGAAGATCTTGGGGAACAAATACAACTCTACACTGGCCACAAAAGAAACTCTAGATTACACTGCATGTCCTCTTGTGATTACAATAATATATATATTTCAACAGCATGCAATGATAGATCATACATTTATCAAGCAGATCTCTTTTACTTTCTTTTACTTACAATATAATCAGGACTATACATATCCTGGTATATCCTGTTAGGAACAACAGTGAGCTAAGTAACTGGCCAGGAAACAATATCAGCACTCAGGTCCATTAATAGAACAACAGAAAATGTAGATCAGATGAACTAAGTGGTCCTAGTCTATTAACAACTTATGTGTCCTTAAGCAGACAAGATAACAAAGCTACTGCCATTAGAATTTATCTGTCCATGCATGTGCATACTTGCTGATTTCTTGCATTAACACAGTCATCCCCAAATGTTGCTCCTCAATCTGTCTCAACGAAAGACCAAGCGGAGACAACGGCTGTGCTTTTCTATTTAGGAAAGCACAGCAGGGTGCCACTTGCTCAGTGCCCTCTTCCCTCTCCATAGAGCTTATCATGGTGGTGTGCACGAATGATGGTTTCCAGTGACAAATCTGACATCTGTACGCCTGTTTCAGACACCTTCCTATGTATAGAGAAAGTGGCTGCTCGCCCCCTCCCCCATAGAAGAGTACAGCACTGTGTGATTGTGATTCCTCCACTGCTTACCTGACTTCCTTTACCTGAGTTCTTGTATGTTTTGCCCCAATTAGGTCAGTTAGTGTTGGGTGACTCCCTGCTAAGACTCCCTACCTGAGAGTAAATTAAAAGAGCTTAATGTGCTGGGTTATTACCATTAGGCAGTGGGGGAACAAGGGGAAAGTGTAAGTATAACTGGTGGGGAAAAGCCATTTAACTCAACCTTTGCTCTGAAATAACTTCAGGCCAGAATCTCTGATCTTTAAATATGAATTACTTCACATCACATGCAGCTACCAAGTTCAGTGAGGACATGCTTTTTATACATAAATACTTTAAACTACAAAGCCTAAGCAAAGGTGGACTTTTTGCCCACAATCCATTCAGATTGGACCTGGGTATTAGGAATATAAAGTAAGCAAAACGTGGCCAAATATTTATAACTAGATCCAGGAACTTGGAACAAAGACTGAAGAAGAATGGGGCAAAACAAGACAAATAAAATGCCAGATGCTATGCAGTACAGTACATAGGCAGCTAAATGGTCCTTTAATCTGCAGCTAAGGTCGGTAATTAAATTTATTATTGTCATTAGAGGGGCCACAGACACAATTCAAACAACACAATAAAATCATTAGTAGCAAACAAAATTATTTAATGCACATAAAGCTACTTTACTTCTGTGGTCCAGCACAGGATGTTCCGAAATACTCACTACGCACAAAAGCCATTCTGCAGCACGAGCTGAACGATTGACCTCTTTAAAAAATAAAAACAGGGCCCCGCTATGCAGGCTCCTTTGTTCAACATTTTCTTCATTGACTTATTTATGAATTTTATGTAGTACTTTTGTTCTAGCAGCAAACACCTCATCAAATAATAATAGTTTTGAAATCTACCCAAGAAAGAACAACAGTTTAATTAAATGAATCTAATCTGATTCAACAGCGCTGCTACTAACATCAAGTAAAGGAAATTGTCTACTTTACAAACTGCTGCTGTACCGTTGACATTTCAGCCTATCCTTGGCAGGGTGTATGGCAGTTAACTTCCTTCTCCATATGAAAACAAGAACAACATGACCATTGCCTAAATATTGGAGAATAGGGAAGTCTAACAGCAAGCACTTTAAGCACCTCTGTACTTTTCCTATTGAAATAATGAAAAACTATGAAACATGTCAAAGTGTCCAACATTACATTATGTATGTGCATACCAAAACACATTGTGTGCATGGACTTTAGAGTGGGAAACACATTAGGAACAAAATGGGTAACAATAGAAACAAAATTAGATCAATCCATTAAAAATATATAAATATGTATTTGGCAGAATCTACCTCAATTTCACCTGTAAAAGGGGTTAAAGGACCATGATAAGGCAGTAAGAGGGGCCCTGCAGATTTTCAACTCTTTATTTGGACATCCAAGCCCAAGATGTAAGAAAGCTGTGTGAATCCTGGGAGCCTAGAGAGTACTCCCAATGTTTGGGTCTGCTGGACTAACAACTCTAAATGAGTATAGTCAGAGCCAGGAGGCTGAAACATACGTTTTTTTTTTTTCTGAAGGACTATGGCGTTGCTGATCCCCTGCAAGAGAAAACATTGGTTATGATTTTTTTTTTTGTAAAGTCCTGCTTTAAGTAATGTAAAACAATGTGGGGTAACACGTTATCATTATCACAATGCTGTCTTTATTATGAGGCAGTTGTAGGCACAGTCTAGTCTATTTTTGCGGTAACTACTTTGCTGTAATAAAATTAGAAACCATTAACATCTTATTTTCTAATTTTCCATTTGCAGTCAGCATAATCAGACTCAGATGCGCACTGCTTCAGAAGTTTGTTTTCAGTCATTATGACAGTACCAGACATTTATAGTTGACTATATACACAAAAAAGTAACTCCTATTTTTTTACAATTTTTTCATTCAAAGTTTTTTTTAACGGTTTTCCAACAATTCTACATATAATTATAAAGTGTAGCACAGTTGTCTTAGTAGCTAGTATTCTCACCTTTGCAGCACTACGTCCCAGGTTCAAGTCTGGGCCTGGAGATTATTCTGCAAGGAGTTTCTATGTTCTCCCTGTGGTTACCTCTGGACACTCCCTTTTTCCTCTTTTATCTCAAAAATATGAAGGTGGGTTAATTGGCTTCCCCTCAAAATTGTTCTTAGGCTGTGTTAAATAAATTAACATGGTAGGGACATTAGATTGTAAGCACTTTTGAGGGACAGTTAGTGCTATGGGAATGTAATTCGTAACGCGCTGCACAATATGTTCGCAATGTAAAAAATGCAAGTAAATAAATATATAGCTTTATATAGTGTTTCCTAACCAGGATTACTGAGTACGGAGTTAGGGGTTCCTTTAGCAATGGACAATTTGTGCCTCTCAGGTCAGTTTAAGTGGCACTTATGATATTTTTGGCTATCTTTATCAGTGACACTCTTCCTACTGGCTAGCAGTGTATAAGGCAATCTTCCTACTGACTACCACACTAATGCACTGTGAACTGTAGATATAGTAGTTATAAAAAGGGGTTCCCCGAGACCCTGTAGATCAGGGGTCAGCAAACTTTTTGGACTACTAGGCCATTTCAGTAGGTAAAGAAGGCACATTAGGACAGAAGAAACAAGGTGTCCAAGGAAAAGTTTTTTCCGTGACTGCAAGCAAGCAGCCTTAGACTTCCGCTCATCAGCAGTGTAGTCTCTGTACGTGGGCGCGTGCTTGGCAGAGAAATGCCCCTTGAGATTTGACTGCATGAAAGTTCTGTTGGTGTCGTTGCACACCAAACACAGGGCTTTGTTGCTGTGTGGGCGAAGAATAAATTCGTCAGTCCATTCCTGGTTGAAGACACAACGTTCGAGGTCAACATTCCAGAGACTGGTAGCTGCTGCCTCTGCTCTTTAGGCATAGTAATTGGGGTTACTGTGCGGGAACTCAATGATATCGCAGGAACTATATAACAATAATTAGGCCAGATCCAGCAATAAATTACTAGGTGGGCGTCAGGCCAGACTGGAATACTGGCTAGGGCGTATCCGGCCTAATGGCTGGAGTTTGCCTACCTCTGCTGTAAATGATTTCAAGGGTTCTCCCATATTAAAAGAGTTGAGAAAGAATGGTTTATAAATGTATCCCATAACAAGTACCTATACACAAACTGATGGGTATTTTAAATAATTCCATAGCAAATTATTCAGTAAATGTGACCACATATTAATACAATGTAAACTCAACTAGCTAATGTTGATCACCTAGATTTATTAGTGCAAAAATAAAGGAGCCTCAAACAGGAGGAGCTGAAAGATGGGGTCAGTGGAGTTTTCAGAAGTCTCTGGTTTACTTATCATTTATTATGTCTGTATATCCTGTAGCAAAACAGATATATAAACCAAACAATACATATGATTCATTTCAACAAGGCACAGTTAAGCCAGCAGTTCCAGACCAATGATAATTGCAGATTTGTACAGGCATGTATCCAATCAAAGTTAAATTATTTTGACAATGGACACCTTGCCTTCATATGGCACCTGGACTGGGTCTAGGGCTAGGCAGAAGAGGTGGCTACCTTGGGAGCTTTAGCAAGAAGGGACAAAAAGGGTACATTAGGTGCCAATGGACTTTGTCCCAACACTGAATGGCTCGTAAATCAAAGAAAAACCACACTAAACCTGAATACAAAAAAATTATTTATTTCTAAATACTTTTTTTGTTCTTTCACTTTAGTCAGTAATGAACACACTAGAGTTCTCAAAGTATACTGTACATGTATAGGCTTTACAGTTATACATTTTCTTTCTCTAGTTGTTGATATCACTGGAAAAAAATTTTGGTTGATATAAATATACAAAAATGACCAATGGCTTTTCCAAATAAATTGGTTGTGAGAAAAATACAACAGGGGTTGCCACTGCCCATTCAGAAAATGCTCTTGGCTATCACTAGTTTCAATACATTTTGATCAGGTCCTTCCTGATGATAGAGATCATTAAGAACATAGAAAAGTCAGAATTACTTATCTGCACACTTATACTATAGGAGCAGCTATTAAAAAAAGTGGGTCAGAATAATACCCAACTAGCATTTTTAGAAGGAGAGGTTGACAATCGATTTCATGATATTAACTTCCTAACATTAATTAGATATCATATTTGTCATATGTCATATTTGTCACATATAGAGGCTCCATTTTTATCAGGTAAAGTATGTACATGACCCTATATATAACCCACTAATCTTCACATGCGCCAAATCTGATCTTGTCTAATACCCATCTCCTTGCACTTTCATCTCCTCTGTGTTGGAATTTTCAAACAAACATCTATGTATTTGACATCTTGTCCAGGCAGACAGATGTGAAGGCCAACCATTCCAAGAAGTCTTTGGAGTTAATCCAGCAGAATGAGGGCACAGAGGTGAGTGTACATCACACAATGCAATGGCCTCAGTCATTTTCACAAAGTTCAGAAAAGAAAAATGGACACATAAACAAGCTGTCACAATCCTGAGGAGCCAAACAAAAGATTTAGTAGAAAAACTGTCCCCTCTATTTCTGTGAGACTATAAAAGACACTTTCTATATAGTGAAGACCTCTTCGTACCTGAGAAGAACCCAGGGTAGGGAAGCCTTTGCCAACTCATCAAAAAAAGTCAGGTAGATCAATGCAAAAGCATAGTATATAGTAAATTTATATGACAAAATAAAAAAAACTTAAAACAAGTTAAATTACACCACACCTAACAACAGGAGAATAAAAATCAGGACACGCCGAAGCCATGCCACAGTCCATCAAATCCCCACCCAAATCAGTCAACAATTTAACAAAACATGCTTTTTTTTTCAAAAAGCTTCACCTTTAGGGGATTCAATAATTAGGACAGCCCTGTCAATACTCAGACAGCTAGGAGATATGATATAGTTTGTGTGTACTGAAAGAGGAATTTATTATTTTTTCATAGCTGGTTTAGAATTTATCAGTGCACAACCACTTTCCTCAGGATATAGGACCTCTTCTGGAGCAAGCATGGCTTATAAAAGGAGGTGCAGATCTTCCAAATCACCATTTAGGCTACTACACCTTAATACCCTTATGGAACAAATTTTACACCTCCATTATGTACTAAAAATATATTATTTATTAAGATAGCAATGTAGTACATTGGAGGCAAACTAAGTTTTTACTTATTTTACTTTTACCTACTTTACTTTTTGTAAAAATAATTTATTTCTTTATGTAGACCATAGACAATAAGATATTAAAAAATAAAGAAAATGTTATAGATTTTTTAGGAAAAAGTTTTACTGCAAAAAAAAGTATACATTTAATCTTAAAATGTGTCCCCTTTAAAATGGTTTGAATTGAAGTTTTTGATTTCATGCATGCCAAAAGTATTTGCAAATAAAAAATGCATGTTGTCTTGCTAAGTTAAACTAAAAAAAAGTTACAAACTGAATGAAATGACAAAATAAAAAAACATGGTAAAAATAGTGGTTAAAAACTCAGAAGAAAAATAAGCATAAAAATAGCCACGGACTGGAGGAGATAAAAGAGTTAATTAGAAATCATTAACTACAATAAAAATGGATTAAATAGGAATATAATTATTTTTTATTAAATAAATATTTATTTCTTTTAATTGTAAGGTCTGTTTAACTGCAACAGTTCCTGTCAGCTGCTGTATTATTAAAACTTTTAAACGGGCACAAAATGTATAACTGTATAGTCTTTCCCTGTAAGGCTATGTACACGTTAAGACTTTTGTCGTTGGAAAGGATCTTTCACAATCCTATCCAATGGTAAAAAAAAGACTGAAAATGCATGAATGAGCGCTGTACAGTGCCATTCTGCTCTATAGAGCAGGTGGGGAGGGAGGAGAATGAGGGAGTGGCACCCTGCTGCACTTGTATTGCAGTAGTTTTTTTTTTTCATGGATCCCCCAGGACGGATCTATGGATGGCGTTGGACAGCGTTGTACACGTCAGATTCTGGCCCGATATTAGCCCTGAAGCGTTAATCAGATGAGAATTATTTGATGTGTATACAAAGCCCAAGGTTGGGTACACACGTGCAACAGTGTACCCAACCTTACCCAACTAATGAAGTGCATGTTTTTATGTTTGCTTTTTTCTCACTGTTTCCCAATGTCCTACATTTTCATCACAGAGGTTTAAATTAGGTCCCAGGTGACATGAATATCCTGTAGCTGGTACCTGAATTGTCAATGGTTAAATATGTTTTAGTTAAACATATAGTCAAACATATACTTTGGTTGGGTTAAGTTGTGTTGGTGGATTTGGCAGTCTATTTAACATTGTGCCAGTTTACTGTGACCTTTAAAATTCCCCGAGATCTCATATAGGTTTTCTTTCTGCCTGTGCCAAATTCTGCCTGGTTGTCACAGCTTTATTTGGAGTTGCTACCCTCCCGATTTTTGTAATATTGCTATGGTTAACACCTCTCAGCATTTATAGTAAGAACAGGCATCTGACTAGCACACAATTTTAAATTGTTAATAGTGATTTGTGCAATGTTTAATAAAATTTGCTAATAATACTATAGTCTTTCCCTTTACCGAGTCATTTTGACTGTATCAATATTTAGGTAAAGCTACAATTGCTATATGATGCAGAATACAGAATGCCTATTAAGTTCTGTCAACTGTTCCTCGTGAGTATGCAGCCTACATGGGACCTCTAGGTCTGCATGTAACTAAACATTCAAAGAACAATACTCCTTCACAGTCAAAAAATTAATATATTGATAGAGTGTAGAATCTTAAAGGAAAATAAAAAACATGCAACATGCAGAATCTCATTACTAGACAGTAAGAATAAAGAATACAGATGGCAATCCATCTATTTTCAGAATGCCATGAAACAATCATTGACACCTACATTATAAATTGAAAATTGCTGTGTGCACATTGTCTAATGCTTTGTTTATTGCAAACGTTTCTAAACACATTTAAATGGGCATTGATTCATAACTATGCAAACAGAAAATGTCCATCACATTGCTAAAATCTATAAATGACTTGTCAGGCTCCTGGGAAATCGGATATTTAGATCATGATATTTTTTGCAGATTTGTCTTGGGGAATGAATGGATGTGGCATTGTGATGAATAAGACATTGTGAATAAGATATGTGACAATAAATGTCATATACCTTTTTAAAGCATGAATTAGGAAATACATACAAAGAAATGTGCATTGTTAAAAGAATTCCCATAGCCTAAATATAATCTAATATGTGACAATTACACTTCAGGCTTATTTGAAGATGTGCAGAGAAAAACAATGAGCACAGAGTAGTAACAGATAGCAACAATGTTTTTATTAATTCAAAATCAGCTTGGTGACTTGGTGAAGAATTCTTGCAAAAGGTTGGTGGTACTTTGCATTGCTTATCCTTGTTAAATAAGCATGACAATTTACAAAATATTGAACGGTAATCTGGCACATTGGCTCTGACTTATTATAGTTCCCTAAGACTGGGTAAGATAGACTATCATGGGAGTACCTGGGTGATCCAACAAACCTGGAATGGATCTGGTCCAGGATTAAAAACATTTATCAACTAATAGCCAATGATTTTTAGGAAATCCATTCCTGATTTGCCATATTGCTTTAGTTCCCCCATAATAGTCTTTCTTCTCTAGTCTTTGAGAGCTTTAATAAATTAGACCCATTGTAAATATTTTTACCCAACCATATATTATATACATATTGGGCAGCATGGTGGCTCAGTGGTTAGCACTCTGGCATTTGCAGCACTTGGTCCTAGGTTCAAATCTCAACCAGGACACTGTCTGCATGGCGTTTGCAGGTTCTCCCAGTGTTTGAGTGAGTTTCCCCCAGGTAGTCTGGTTTCCTCCCACAATCCAAAAACATGCAGTTAGGGCAATTGTCTTCCCCCCCAAAATTGACCTTAGACTGTATTAATAACATACAACTATGGTAGGGACATTAGATTGTGAGCCCCTTTAAAAGACAGCTAGTGGCATGGCTATGGACTTTGTAAAATGCTACAAATTATGTAGGTGCTATATACTGTATAAATATTATTAATATTATTAAATGCACTGGCCTCATTTGCTTTAATAAACCAATTTGGTTAGGATACCTTAAAATGAACACCCATGCATATGAACGTCTAGGAGCATAATGATTAGAGTACATGATTGAAAAAAACCCTTGAGTCAGTTTTGATGGGCTTTTTTTCCCTTTCATGTTTAAAATACTGTGAATGCAAAGCAGCTAAAAGAATGCTAATGCAGCTTAAAAGTACTTCAGAAACAGGTGAGAAGGAGGTTAACTGCAGGTAAATTAACCTGTCAAAAAGCACCTAATATTGTCTGAAATGTCAGCGGAATGCACCTAAGAGGACACTGCAATTGACTTTTGACTCAAGCAGCTTAGTCTGTAAATAACTGGGCAAGGATGCAGTGTGTAGACATGAAATGTCATTTTTATGTTTAGCAATGATATAGAGGAGTAGGGGGAGACAGTTTTAGAGCTAAAATAAACACACGTTAACAGACTTTGCAGGCTCTGATTTATTTTTATTTATGATTTAAATTTATAACTCTATTTATTGGAGAATAACAAAAAAGACAGTATGAATGCTAATGCACATACACATGTATAAGAGCCTCATAAATTCCCAGATGAATAGATTTATTATTACAGACAGTTGGCCTTTGCCTATAGGTAGCAGAAACAAAGAGGAAGCTTTTTCTCTGTAACAATTGGCCACACTTTGGCTTCTTATGGTAGAAGCAGTTATTTCATACTCAATTATTAAAATATTTCAGTACTCATTGCCAGGTTGGAACTGCTAAAACAAGAAAGAGTTCTATTTAGCAAAGGTAATGCCAGTACATAAGGCTCCAATGATAAAAATGCATTCCTTAAAGAGTATCTTTTGTACCATTAGTACCTTCACGCTGGACATTTATTAAATAGATATTTGTCTCCTGAAAAATTGTTGCGAGTTCTGCAGTTTTCTCCGGCTTTATTCCCTGATGGTGACAACAGTGGGTCATGCCTTCCTAAAGTGTGCTGAGAGTCCCCCTACAGTCTCCATTAAAAGCATATATGGCAAGATGCCAAAAGAGACGAACAATTAGATAGGCATCCAAATAGCATCTGTCACCAAATAACAGAATGTTTTTTAATGAGAATCTCCAAGGAAGATAAAGTAAATTTTACAAAAAGTATGTTTGACTGAGGTGCAAATTGATCACTAAAGTCATATCTGGGACCAACATGGCAAATCCACAACACTGAATTATAATTACCTAGCATTTATATATCACCGACATAAAGCGCTTTACAAAGACAATTGCCAAGACTCCTTGCAAAAAGTGTCCTGGTTGAGATTTGAACCTGTGACCCAGTGCTAACCTGGGCCAGCTAGCTGAATACGTGGTTCCCTACATCAGAAAATATGTGGCAAAAGACCTGGACAGCAGATTAGGATAAATATATCCTATATCACAAACTAAATTCAAATAAACCACTGCAGGATGGATTTGAGGGTAAAGAAGTGGTGGGCTGTTTTTCATTTTTGCTTGGACATGGGTTTTAACTAGCGATGAGCCTCTGGCATTCTCCCAAAAATTTCCTCGAACTTCTGATGGGTCCGCGAAATTCTGTCAAACCGATTTCGCGAAACCATCGGAAGATCGAGGAAATCATTACGATCCCTGGCAAAAGAGGTTAATTAGCCTCTAATGCACCGGGATCGCAGTGGATTCTCAGGGGTGCATTCATTCCTCCTGTTTGCGATCCCTGGAACTAGAGGTCCATTGAGAGTTCACCTGCAGTCACAGCTGATTGCGTACCTCCAATCAGCTGTGACCGCAATGTTCCCACAGTCACTGGGCTGTACTTATCAGCCCGGTGATCGTGGGAACTTAACTGATGAACTGATGAACTCTCAATGGAGAAACTTCATTGAAAGTTCATCTGCAGTTCCACTGCGATTCCGGGGCACTATAGGTAGTAAACCTCTAGTGCCCCGGGATCGCAGTGGATTCTCATGCAGCCCTGAGAATACTATGTGCGATCCCTGGCATTAGAGGTTAAATGGGGACAAGTCTCCCCATTCAAAATCTTTAGTGCTCTCTGATTTGCTGAGCTGGCAATGCATTCATTGATCAGCACTCTCACTTCTCGCTTACAATTTCGGTAAGTGAGAACGGCCGATTTCGCTGCACAATCGAGTTTTAACATTTCCTCTCTGATATAAGACATCATCTGACCTCTACTGTCAAACTTTGACAAGCATTTTGCTCCTATTGTTTGTCAGTTGTGAAAAAATACACAAATCTCAGCGGCTTCTGAGGAACTCATAAAAAAGATACACACAGAATTTCACATCTGAAAAGTTTTGCTAATGCTGCCCAGCATTACATCTTACAAATGCAGCATATAAGGAATGTAATTTGTATGCTACTCACTGCAAAGACAAGAATAAACAAATCGTACTAGTGGAGTTCAAATCAAGCCTCGCCTTATTTCTGCTGAAGGCCCTGTGAGGAGATTGTAATTAGATTGCTAAAGCCCAGGAATCCAAGCTGTTCAGAAAATCACTTTTGAAACTCTATTCATCTATCGTCCTCTATATTTCTTCACCAGGAGAAATTGAATTCACCATCCACTATGCTCTATAAAAATCAGCTGTGTAAGAACAAACCACTCATGCCAAGCTTAGCCTGTGAAGGCCTATGGCTGAATAAAAGAGGCAATACATATGAAACAGGCGACAGTGATTTGGTTTAGTGAAGACGATATATCAATTTGATAGAACCGTGGGTGAAAATAGTTAATGTGTCCTTTTCTTTACTCAATAAAGAATCAGAAATTTACCTTTCCTCCTACTGTATTAGGTTTAGTTTTGTACATACCATATTCACTGAGCTATTTTGAGTGGATTTAGACTGCCATAAAAATAAATAAATAAATAATGGGCTAAGCCCTGGTCACCAGTGTTGCATATAGGCTCCCTAAATCTCATGTCTTCCCTGCGAATGACGTACCATGCCTCAATCTGTATGGTGTCTTGCAGCAGTCAGGGCTCATTTCAGATCGGCTATCTTTATGAGGTTTTGTGGGTGTGGTGTGGGGAATCATTAGGAGGTAACAAGGAGGGGGTACAGATGGACAGAGAGCAGTACTGGACTGAGAAGGGTACATCACTAGGAAGCAGCCCAGATGAAAAAAGATTAGACTACTACACAGGGGCTGCACAATGTGAGACAAAATTGGCATGAAGAACAGGTCGAAGATTGATTTCTGATAGTTACTTAGATCCAGGCGAATGAAATTGTAGCATGGAGAAACTTCCACTGCAGGTCCTCAGTTGCAGCTTCCTCTCTAGAAAGCTTTTGGGAGAACAATGAGAAGCACAGTAGTGACATGACTCTCACTACAATGTACAGAAAGCCATGATAAACCTTAAGAATAGGAAACAGATATGCAGCTATAAGGCTAAAGAATTAGCAACTACACAAGGTTATATGTCAGAAAGTTCACTGCAGCTTGTTATGATGAATTCAAATTTTAGGGTGATGCTCAGGCACAAAAAATCATTTTAGATTACCCCATAGGAGAGAAAATTCACCTTTTGAGGAACAAATCGGAATATTTGAAGAACATAAGAACATTAACCCTCTGTAAATAATACATCATTAAAATCTGCATTCACAAACAATGCTAGCCTGTGGTTCATTCACTCTTCACTAACACATAAAGTGTCAGCATTACCACATGATATTATTTGGGGAAAAGAAAGCACTGTTTTTGTCGTGAATTAATAAAGGGCTACTTCTCAGTTTCCTCTCGTGACCTACAGCTCAGACTGTCTATATCACATAGTCTTTGACTAACAGGTGCAATGTGGGTGTTCCACTTCATTAAGCACTGCAGAGAAACTATTGTTTTTTTTCAGGAGACAGATTCAGTGGAGTGGCTGTAAGATAAGAGGATCAACAATGTGAAAATTATAATAAACATTAATAAGACTGTTATCCCCCAATACAATTCAAAGAATGGAATCTCTAGATAAGCCTTATCATCAGTGTATTCGATGCTCTGTTGTCTGGTCTCAGTTGGTGTTTTATATGCAGTATTGCAGATTATTTTTTTCCAAAATGCAGTGAATTGCTATGCATACCACCTCTTCATGTCTAGACTCATCAGTTTTGGATTTTGAAAAATGCTGCATGCAGAAGGTTACAGCTGGATCAATGATATGACTTTATTTACTTCCTTATAAAAATCAATAGGAAAATTTGCGGCCCTGTTGCTGATAAGAACAAATGTCATATAAGAGAAAAGTATCATGCCATAGATCCATACCGGCTTTTATTCTGAGTGCACCTCCTAATGCTTATCAATAGCTTATAAGGGAATGTGTCCCAGGTGCCCTTGTGGAGACAAGCATTGCCTGGACTATTTGCTAAGAGTGGTAATTCCAACCAAATAAACATTATTAGAATTGCTGCATGCAGACAGTCACATATTAGGCATATTACAGATCGGATTTTAGTACACAAAAACCATTACAGGCAGCCAGCATTACCAGCCACTATGTGCATTCTACAACGCCTGGCCCAAGAGACACGTGGAAGTAGAGCACTCCACTGTGAATGCAGCTAAATAAGAAATAAAAAGAGGGTACAGATCCAGCAAAATATTACAGCTACAATATTAAGAGCACTTTCCAAAAAAGTAGAATTATAAAAAACAGTAACAAAAATAGTTATACAAATAGGAAGTGCAAAGAGAAATGAAGGTGTGCCAAACCCACCAGTGCAGAAAGGACAGTCCAAGGAAAGAGAATAGCCAACTATTTTACTTTTTGGTCTCTGGTGCCTACACTTAGCAACACAACGACCACCAAATGATGACTGATTCCATTTATAACAGATCTATCTAACTCATGTCTGGTGATAACACTAAAGCTGCGTACACACTTCCAATTTTTATCGTTCAAAATGAACGACGAACGAACGATCGATTGGGCAAAAATCGTTCGTAAAAAAAGTAACCAACGTTTTTTACGAACGATTTTTGCCCAATCGATCGTTCGTTTTGAACGATAAAAATTGGAAGTGTGTACGCACCTTTAGTTTATATTGGGGGACAGTTCCTTCTTTCAAAAGAAAATAAAAAGGGAAGGGGACTATGATACTAATATGAATTACACTTCCTCTGTTGTGAACGGTAAAGTCTAAATTCTGCACAACACATACAGCTATAGAAGTCAACAAAATTAGTATTAAAATACATTTACTACTTAACTAGGATAAAGAAATAATTTTGTGGACACAAATACCCTATAAGAAACATTTAGGGTTAGGTATGTCTAAAAGTGATATTTTAGCTTTAGGTGGAGCCATGTGAGCCTTATGTTCCTTAACTGTATTGATATGATCTATACCTAACTTACACCTGCTGTGGATAATTCTAGCAATCTTTTCAACCTCTCTACTTGTGCATTCTCCTAAGTAAAATTGAAAAAGGATAGCAGGAATCCCACATAAGGACAACAGCAAGTATTGCCAATTTCACCAATGAAGCTTCTCGAGAAAAAACATGTGGTTTACTTCCCTAGTATCTGCCAAAAAATGAAAACAATTGGTTTTGATTGGTTGAATTGGCCCTGTAAGAAACCCTCTTCTAAAAATTTGATGATGATGAATGAATCTTCAAGGTCTATGTGTTTCAATGACAAAAATTGATTCTTCACCAGGGAATGATTCAGTGAATGCCAGATTCACTGCTTACTAAATAGACCCCTAAATGCCTTCAAATAAACGCAGGTTGTATTTAATAACCCCCTAAAAAAAGTGCTAAAATTACTTGGTTACAAGTATGGATTGGGCAGACTTGTTTTCTTGTAAACCTTCTCACCATATCTCATGTGCTTCTTAAAGCAGAAGTAAACCCAAAACCCACCCAAAACAATAAAATCTTATTTACCTTCAATCCCACAGTCTGTCCGTTGGGAGGTTTCCCACATTGTCCCGGTATCAGTCTTCGGGCCAGCGCAGAGGGAGCGCCAGACGCTGCCATCTTTTTCCGCATTCTTCTTTCTACGTCACCTGATCTTGCACTGTGCAGGTGCTAGATCGAATGACATAGATTGGGGAAAAAACTCACTGCACACGTAAAATCGGCAATTTTTCACCTAAAAAAGTGAAAAAGGGCTCCTTTGCCCATGCCCGAGATGCTCCGGCATGTACAGAAGGAGCAGCCAAGAGCCTGCCGAGATGCATGATGTAGGAATCCAGGGAGACTCAGCGCTCCCATTCATTCTTGATTGCCTAGGTGATCGAGAAATAACAGGGCAGTGCTGCACTTTTTTTTTTTTTTTTTTTAAAGGGTGTTGCACTTAAAAAAACACAATCAAACAGAATTTCTACTTTAAATAAAAGGGTTGTCTACCCTTTTATGTGAAGAGAAAATTCTGAGTTTCGGTTCGCTTTAAGGTTGCCATTTTTAATATGCATATTACTTAGTCATGATAATATGAGAAAAAAAAATATGAAACAAGGGGTGTTTTTTAACTTTGACTTAAACCCATTATCATTTCTGTCCACAACAACACAGCATTTGATAACTGAAACAAGGCAATGGCAGCAGGTTTTGATGTATCTTCTTGCTACACGCTCAGCTTCAATTGTTCAATTCAACCCTCTGACATTCCAGAAATTGGAAATTGACATATAGAACTGACTTTAGTTGATGACTTTAATGCATAGACAGAGAAAAATAGGAAAACGGGGCTTGCTACATCATCTTTATGACAAAAGTCTTTTAGCCACTACTCAGTAAATGATGACCGCTTGGGACTGCAGTAGTTATACTCAGACATCTAATTTAGTTTAGAATCCAGAGACATTGAAAAACAACAGACATTTATTAGAGAGCAACACACAAAGTTCCTAACTTTTGTTTTACAAATTGGGACACTACTAATGTTATATGGTTGTAAAATAATATTAAAATAACTAGGTAGGTACATTTATCAGGCACCCAAAGGCCAAATGGGACATTTGGGTACCAGGAGTCCCTTAACCTAGCTAAACCAAAAAAATAAACATCACCTGAACAAGCAGGTTAGTACTTACCTTACTGAGCCAAAACTTGAACTTTAATTGGTTCCAGTCTTAATTACTTGGTGTCAATTTATCAGATCACCATAAAAATGTCCTTACTTCCAAAAATATCAAAAGTTCTTCAGCATGACACTGGTATTTCTGACTTTTTGAAGGATAAATTGCTAGCACTGAGGTGAAATAATTTGACAGATAATGGGGAAAAGACAAATGAGAGAAAAGACAGGCTTTTCTTCTCTTCTGCAGTGCCATATTCTTTCCTGTTCACAATTATCTTGATTAATTCCTACACATTCACAACAAGAATGTCGACCCAGAATGGCCACTAAATTTGAAGATACCAAACCTGAAAACCTGCACCTGTGTGCATTAGCAAGGAGCTCTCAAATTTTGCAAAACTAGAAAGGAGATACTTATGTATATTATGGTCAACTGAGAAGCTTGGCCTCTCTTAACACAGCTTTTCAGTCATCTTTTCTTCTGCACATATGCAACATATATTCTATATATCTCAGTGAATCTTCTCCATATCATCATCTCAATTGTCTACTTCCACATCCTCCAATTATCTCGTATGATGGTGACCTCTCATCCTTCTTCCACCAATATGTTTTGTTGGAGCCATTTTTAGATTCTGTACTTTCTCCACATGATGAATATGTCCTAACCACCTCAGGCTTCCAATCTTTATTATGGTAACTAGATCTGCACCTTTCTACAAGGTTTTAATTTCTTCATTGGATCTAATCCTATTTATCAGCTTCAATTACTGGATCTCCCTCAAAAGTTTCCTTTCCTATATTTTAGTTTTTTTCTTCTTACTATTCAGCCTTTTACTTTTTAGGAGAGTATATAAAGCTGTATAGGGTCTGTTGGCTGACTAAATTTGAGTGCCTTTATCTGCTTCCACCTTGTTATCACAATGGAGCCAAGATAAGTAAAGCTCTACTGCTTCAAAGTATAACTTTCTACTTAGAGATTTTCTTTAGAGCTCTCTTCAAACTCTGTAAATGCAGATGTTAATGCTTCTGTATTTTTAGTTTGGTATTACTACATGGTCTGAATAGGCCAATATTTGTATAATGGTACAATAAATGCTGCTCCTGGATTCATAGTGATTGTTCTTCCTGCTTTCTTTTGCTCTAATGTAAACACCTATGGGCAAAATTATTCTCTTTGCCTTAAGCTTTTTTAAGTTAGTAATTAATCTGTTAAAAATGCAGTAAAGTGGAACCTAGAGATAAAGGAAACCTTTAAAGGTAAGTCAATTTAGTCCTGTTTTTTTTAGGTATGTATCACATACAAGCCAATCTGGAGTTACATCATTCTGGCCTGGCCAATTAAGATGGCAAAAAGATACAGCACCCAGGCAAGTGAAGATGACAGTGCCTGCAAATGAGTGAGTACAGGTCAGTGTAATTAAACTGCTAACAGGCTGGTAAGTTTATTTTATTACAGACGAGATATCTCCTGTCTGTTCTACAACAAAAGGCCTGCCTGCTAGCAGTTTTTT
This sequence comes from Pyxicephalus adspersus, assembly GCF_032062135.1. NCBI lineage: Eukaryota > Metazoa > Chordata > Amphibia > Anura > Pyxicephalidae > Pyxicephalus > Pyxicephalus adspersus. The sequence continues at coordinate 129,060,445 of NC_092861.1, forward strand.
TTATTTTAATTCATTTAAGTTTTGTTTTAAGGACCACAAAGGTGCATATAAGTACTATACACATGTTGTCAGTAAGGAATTACATTTTTATCAACCAATTATCTTTTGGAAACCTAAACACTTGTCATCCATTGAGCAATGGTATTGCACCAAAATGAACATTCATAAGAACATTTATTGCTATTATACAGGTACCTATTTTTCACACATTTTTATTTTATTGAAGAAAAAGAATCATATGACAAACAACACCAGAGGTAACAAAACTAACTTTTTTATACGGTTTTAATAGATAGAAATATTTGAATAACAATCTTGAAAGCATTTATTAATAAATATTGGTAACATCTGCCTGGTACAAGAATTTGAGGGATCTTATACAGTGGGGATGGAGGCAAATCCCTACAGATGATATTGAAAGAACTGTGCTAGGAGGCATCTGCCTAGCTGGTAGTCTCCAAAGACTATTTTCTGTTTAAAACCTAATGCGATAGATGTGAATTCCCCTGCACACCAAGGATTTTGTACTGTTTATTATACTACACTTTATAGTTGAGAAAAGCAGTCTGTGAAGTCAGTCAATCACTTACAATTAGTAGCATTAGGAGAAAAAATATTTTCCGTAGCACAAAATAGAAACTGGCTGAGACAACAATCTGTCACATGAAGATCCACAAGGCCACAACAACAGAAGAGTCAGGGGATTTCAGTTATATATGCCTCTTAAAGTGGCTGTCTAAGTACAATATAAAAACACTATCAAGGGATTGCTAAAAGTTATTACCAAGGACAGATATATATTTCATTAAAGTAAACCTGTCATAAGAGAAATACAGATGCTGCCACTGTACTTTGTCAGCCACTAGCCCTGGACACATAGGCAGATAACTACACTCAAAGGGTGGTCCTAAATCCTTATCTACACACACATTAGGGGCAAGGGACCAAGGAAGTCATTATAGCAGCCAGGTAACTAGCATTTTTCGATGAAGTCATCAGCAATGACAGATTTTATGTTTCTCTCATGACAAGCTCTCTTATGCCCATCTCATTATTTAAAAAGCGCTCCAGCTTCATCAATTTTTACAAAAGGCTACAAAAAAATCCTCTAATGTGAGCTGATTCAGAATCAGAATACACATACCATGTTCATTCGGAGTTCCTTTCTTGTTGAATTGTTAAAAATGTAGTATTTAAAAATGGCTTTCTATCTGTTCTGGCATTACACTGACTCACTGTAGGTTAATCTTTATACTATCCTTTTTTTTTTTTAATTTTGGATATAGAGAGGGGAAACCACTGTCATTGAGACAGGAAGAAACAGACTGCAATAAAAACCTTGTCAGAAGTTCTAACCCTTCCCCTCCATAATAAAATTTGTATTCCTTTTGTCTGTCTCCTTGAAATTAATTTCATACTGCAAGTGAACAGAACTTAGTAGCAAAGCCTTCATGGAAGAAGTAGATGCAACAGTAAGTCATGTTTCTTTGTTGTCTTCATTGTCTGTTCTTGTATACCTGTAAAGACTCTTGATTTACATTTTTTATAGTGATTAAGGAAGAATTTTACACTACTAGTACAAGAATTTTGACTTACAAACAAATAAATAATTGTAGCCTTGTATTCAATAATGCTTCAATACATGCAATTTCCACCTGAATTTAGAATAGTAAAAGCCTCTAGTATACCATTTACAACATGCGCTTAGTGTAGGACTGGGAGAAGCAGCATAAAGAGAGGCCTCTCACTGCCTATTTACTAACAAGGAACATATTACTAAGAGGGAAAAGAAGAGTATCAGAGAGATGATGTGCTGATTCCCCTTTCATTGCCCAAGCATTTGCTGAGATAAGGACAAGACCTGAAATGTTTCTTAAACTGTACCAATGAAAAATCTGGTATGACTAGATAAGACTGTGCTACCCAGTTTCCCCTATAAGAAGACACTGTCTTATATTTTTTGAAATGCCAAAATATGCCCTAGGTCTTATTTTCAGGGGGATGTCTTATTTTTCCATGAAGAAGACTACAGTACACATTTATTGTTGAAAATCACTCATGATCACTCATGTGCCATTGATTTGTGCCATTCATATTCCCCTTCTGATCACTCATGTGCCATTGATTGTCCCCTTCTGATCACTCTTTGCCATTGATTGTCCCCTTCTGATCACTGACTTACTTTTTTTTTGCTTCTACGGCCGGGTAACAGACTCCGTTAGGGCAGGGATCAGCAGCTTGCTTGTCCTTCCTGGTGCGGAGTCGCGGGGGCGCATGTGCGGGCTTGTTGTTACTTTCAGTTTTGCTCTGCACTGCAGCCAGCATCGAGGAGTCACACAGTATTAGGTATCGGAGGATGTCTTATTAGCGGGGGGTGCCTTTTTTTAATTATTTGAGCAAAAATCGGGGGGTGGCTTATTTGATGGGGATGCCTTATCATCCGGGAAACACGGTATGTGGCAAAGCTGTTTGATTAATCTCAAAACTTTGTGGACTGAATAAAAAATCCTTTGGCAGGTTCCATTTTATTCATTTCATATCTGGTTTAGCAGATTGGCTGGGGTTCAAATTCAAACATAGCTAAAGAATGCTCCACAAACCCATACTACCCAATACCCATATAGTTATAGCGAAATGTCAACCATGGCCCTGATTTAGTGTTGCATGAAAATGTGATTTTCAGCAAGTCATGTTATCAATAGTTCAATGATACAGCTTTAAAAATGCAGATCAAGCATACAAAAAACAGCAAATATAAAACTTGAATAAGCCTTAGCTTATGCCAGACCTGTCAGAAAAAAAATAACAAGCTGTGCATTTAATTCCCTGGTTATCAATACATATGTCTGTAATCAAAGTTTTTAAAAATGAAATGTGTTTTTATAAGTTTTAGAAGTGAATGCAAGCTGAAAGACTTACTAGGCAGTAATGCCAGCAGCATTGGCTGTGTACCACTGTGAAAACATCTTTTTGAGCAAAAGATTATGTATTAATCTGAAACAAATCTATAAGTCTAAATTTGAAAACGTTGACACCTAATTAGCCTATTTCAGGTTTGTTTGAAAGGAATTTTGCTCAGTTAGGCTTCATCTGACTTGCTACTCTTACAAGTCATTAAGTAATGGCCATCCAACCTGCAATTCAGGATAGCTCTAGGCTACTACGAATGAGCAGCTGGCCACAAACGCTACAACGCACAATCCACTTTTTTCGATTACCATGAAAGTCAGTCATCAGCACCTAAGATAGAAGTGCTCTGGGCGCTATTGCAGTTCTATCTAAAATCTAAAGAACACATAATTTATAGAAGAAATATCTATGTAGAAGCTCAGGTGGTAGATATATTAAACAAAGAAGAAGTGGTTTTAATAAACTTAGATATACAATATAAAAATGTACTAGTAATCAACATGAGAAAACCTGCCAATATACCCAAATTTCTCATGATATCAGTAAAATGATCAGTTAGCAATGTCATATCAGGTACTCAACTCGATTTTACAGGTTAACAATTTATGTACCTGATCAGAAATGTAAAAGGTATGCTTTATGATTAGATTTAAAACAGTTTAAACAAATCTGAGGTGGTCATAAGATGTACTTTACATGTTCTCCATTATTTACAAGTCCTTTTTCAGCTGCAAGACCCATTTTAAAGTGCTGACAATGTAATTCATGTCTTGATCAGAGGTGTAGTGGGGCAGGCATGGGTGGTAACGCCGTGCCCTCATTTTTTTTACAATGATGCACATGCGCTCTCGCCATGAATAGTACTCTACCCCCTCTTCTTTTTTTACGACTACACCCCTGGTCTTGATGTTCTGAGAATAACATGTCAGAGGCCCACAGATCTAATAGCTACTGGCTGGCATCTTCCAGATTTCATACACTGAGGGGTGATTAAGGAACGCAGTTCGAAATGTTTTCTAAGCAAAGTGAATTTGAATGTGGTGAAACTCACTTTTCAAAGAATACCCGATCACCTGCAAAGAAATGTAAAACGAAATGAAAGGAAAAAAACATGTTTTTTATGCTTACAAATGGTTGGATAGCTGAAGTCAGTTGAAGGTGAAGAGTTTCACCATGTTTATTAAATTCTGTGAAAATTCCCTGCCGAGTGATAATGCCTTTTTCTAGGTGAACAAACTAAATTCCTTTAGTAAATCAACTTTTGTGTGTAAACTTGTCAGGTCAGTTTCTATAAACCTCAAAGTCTCTGTTTACGTTCCCTTTAACTATAGGGTTCTGAAATGTGACACGGTTATGTATTCCCAGGAGCTGGAAGACAGTATGTGATTGGCCGTCATGCCAAAAACCATGTATATGTGGATCTGCTGGTATGTAATGCCATTACATACCAGCAGGCATATCCCTACAAATAAGACTAGCAGCAGACACAAATTTTGTAAGGGTTTATGTATACTGAGAATGTGATTATGACTTATTTTAGCTTGGAATTGTTTTATATTTTTTCCCATTGCTGAGCTCTGTGCTGGCAGAGCTGATTACCAATCAAAACTTTTAGTCTTGTACTGCAGAAAAAATATTCTAAGACAGGCATTTTTAAAAAAACATCCTAAAGAGTGGGACTTTCTGGATCTTTCACAATCTTTCCCAATGGAAAGCCTGCACACTGTATGAACGAGTGCTATATGTACAGCGCCGTTCTGCTCTATGGAGAGGGGAGAATGACAGAGTGGCACCCCACTGCACCCTCTCCCCTTCATTTTCATTACGATCATCTATCGTTCGTGGATCCGCCAGGACAGATCCATGAATGACGAGCGCTGTACAAACACCAGTTTAGCGTCTGATATCAGCGCTGAGGCGACCAGAATCATGTGACATGTGTATGCAGCCAGAGACTAAAGTCATATTTAGATCTCCTTCAAAAAACCTTTAGCAAGTGAATAGAAATAAGACCATGAAAACAGAGAACAATGGCAATCTGCCTGCTGATCTATTTCTGTGCCTTTTTGGGCTTTATATGATATAATCCCCCCTGTGCGCAGCACAGCAGCTGTACATGACTACAAAGGGGGCATGGACTATCCCATTTTCAGCCTTAAAATACAGCATTGGTGTAAATAGTGCAAGCAAAGGTTATATGATTTAATTAAACCTATATGTAAAGCTGCATTTGACATTCCACAAGTAAAGTAATACACAAGTACGAGTCTTGGATGCTTCCTACGCAATATTGCACAAACATCCTCACTTATTAGGTTTGACCGTGTCAGCCTACAAATGTACCTGAGCAATGCTTGGTGAACTACCCTGACTGCATTCTTTATTTCTCTTGTTAAATTTTCTGTGCAGCATTTGCAGACTTTACAGTGAAATACTTCACATTTTCAGGGAATTCTTGGAATAAACCTCAAATAAACAGCAGCACAGAAAAAACAGTAGTCAATGAAAACCTTATGTGCAACAGTCCTTCATTTCAAAGAAAAGGTATTTGAACACAATGAATGGTCTTACTTGGCATTAATGGAAACGTGCAAACTGTATCAATAAAGACTAACCACAAGCATGCTATTAAAAAATTGTAAAAATATTTCAGTATCTCTGATTTAATGAGCATTACACTCATTCTTCAAATAAATTCTGGATGCAAATGTATAAGAAAAACAACCACTAGGTCAGAATAAATAATCGACACCTTGTTTCAGACTTTACAAGCCAACTGATGCTTGTACAGTTTTCTAGGGGCCGTTAAATTGTACTCATTGCCTGCATAGTAAAGAGGGAACTATTTTTATAGGCTAACCCATGTTTTATTAAAATGTGGCCAATAAACTGACTAGGTATTGGTGACATCACCAAAGAAGCCAATTTGTAAGGCAACATCAAACTCAGGAAAATGCAGCCATTAGAGTCACAGTTAATTACAGGGATATAAATGGATGGCTGCTCCAGGGGTGTCATTAGTTCTCTTTTTATTATTATTATTAGTATTATTATTAATAATAATAAACAGGATTTATATAGCACCAACAAATTACAATAAATAGGGGTTGCAAATGACAGACAGACACAAAGAGTGACACAGGAGGAGGGGAGAACCCTGCCCAATTTAAGTGCAAATAAACCCTATAACCCTAAAAAATAACATTTAGTTTGTTATGAACTGCCATAAACAATTGCCATTAAAAAATCCACATTTCCTTTCCACCTTTTATTTATACTTTGTTTATCTTAGTTCTGCTGATGATGTGCATCCTTTTTACAGCTGTTTCTTTTTTACATGCATTCCAGCAACTACTGAATGACATTTCTCAGGGTAGGATTTCTGATGGTGACAATACTAGACCATGCCTGCATGTTGTGCATTAAAAGAGCTACTTTTAATCTCTATTATAAAGCATTGACAAGATGAAATAAAAGTAGCACACATTGTATTTGAGTTTTGTCATCCTATAACTGGAAATGGCCAAATAAAGACTTTATGGTGGGTTTACCACAAACTGTTTTATTTGAAGATTGGGATTTCAAAATATTGAGCATTACATTTGAAATTTTTTAACATGTTGAAACTTTAAAGATTAGGTTTACATATACTTCAAAAACGAACCAACGGCATCAGCCATTTTTATAAGCATAAGACCATACCCAATAGATTGTAGCCAATGCACCCAATAGATTTCTTGTCTAGAGATGTTGTAACCTTTACTATGGAAGGACATGGCTAGATTTTATTTTTTAGGTAAAAAACACAATGTTAGCCTTATGAGTGCTCTACACCTTCACTGTTCTACTAGAAGGCTGAGGACAGGAGGTGACGAGGTCTACAGGATAGAAAAGAGAAATCACCCACCCTACTATACATTGTGAGTTGTGTTATTCACAACACAAACAGTAATGTGAATCTTTGACAGGTAGAACAGTTCACAATTACATATTCCAGCTGTGAATTTAGATATAAACCTTTGTAAATCCCCATGTTCTTTGAATAGTGAAGGTAGCCAAGTTCTTCACATTTACTTGTAAATGATAAGGCAAAAAGAAAAACTGTATTTAAAGGACAGAACAGGGTCACTTGTATACACATCTCAGCTAAAAGAGAACTTCATAAACTTATAAACTTAAACTTCATAAAAAAAACTTCATAAACTTAAACTTTCTGGCAATCTATTTCTTAAAAAGCTGCACTTCTGTCTCAGCTGATACAAAAATTCCTCAGTTGGATAGGTCAACTTACCGGTTGCCCCATCATTCATTGTGGTTCCTCACGCTGGCTTGTACATTTTGAATTAGCTTACAAATCACAGTTATTTGGCTGGAGAGATATTGTGTATACAAGTAACCTTACACTACTTTAAAGTGTTTTCAAAACCATACTATATTGCAGCTGACTACTCTTCAGATGTGCTGGATACATTTTTTTTTTCATTTTTTAGGCTTCTTTCCTTTATTCTTGACAGGTAATTATGAAAATAACCCACGTTCTGTCCATTCTACACACATTTCACCACTGTATCATTTGGGGCAGTCATAGTTTTCATACAGCTAGACTTCAGACATGTCTGCTTTTGTTCTACTCTAATGTATAATGGCTTAATGGGTTTAGTAGTGTACAAAGTAGGGATAAGGTCCTTTGGGCTTTATTTTAGCTCACAAGGATACTACATTTCTTGTAAGACAGGTAATTTCTATACTTACTAAAACGTTCAGTTACTACAACTATACTTACTATGTTCAGTTACTATTCTTACTAAAATAATTCAGTTACTACTGGTAAGCTGCAATATATACTTTGTTATTGGGTTTAGATACACTTTAAGCTTTTCTGTAACCTTGAGTTACCTTAAAAATCATCCTATATTCTGTTATATCCTTCTGGCATACTGTACTGCCTAGAAAATATCTTTATTTTGTGTGTTTAGGCCACAGACGCAAACTTGATCTCGTACAGGTTTTACTAGCTTCATGGTATTTATTCTTTAAAACTCTGCAACATATTTTAAAAGAATACCTAGTCATCCTGCCATGAAAGGTAATGTACTTTCTTTCTCTTGTGAGGTTACAACAGTCTCCTAACATTGAATTGATGCCAATATATCACATGTACCCCTGGTGATGACTACAAGCACCCTTAGACATCATCACATAGCTAGTTTAAGAGACTGGTGAAAGCCACAAAGTGGATGAAAAAAGTCAGGTAAAACAAAGAACGAAAAAACTGTGGATAATTTTATGGGAGACAATAACAAATAACCAAACATACCAATTGTTAGGGATATACAATGGTTTGGCAAACTTAATACCATCCAGTTAAGTTTCCCATCTATAAGTCTAAACAGTTGTAAAGAATTAAAGATAAAAATTAAAAACAATCAATATAGTACAGCACTCTTTAAGATGGGTAATTTTGGACCATAACAAGTTTTTAATACAGTTAGCAGATGTTTACTTTCTTGCATCCTTCCTTCTGAGGGAAAAAAAAACACACCTTTAATGATCATGAATTTGTATGCCTTTAAGTCATTACGGAAAAAATAAAACACCAATAAGAAAGTGCAGGCAGATAAAACTACTGTTGCAAGTTTATAATAACTAAATCCTAGATTTCTAAAAGACTGCGAGGAAATCAAGAATCTAAGCAAAAAGGGATGTTTGGTATCATACACAACAATGTGTGTTTTAACCATTTCTGTAAGTATGTTTACTGCAGAAAATCATATATAACACTCTCATGTTTGGTATCATACACAACAATGTGTGTTTTAACCATTTCTGTAAGTATGTTTACTGCAGAAAATCATATATAACACTCTCATGTTTGGTATCATACACAACAATGTGTGTTTTAACCATTTCTGTAAGTATGTTTACTGCAGAAAATCATATATAACAATCCATATATTTAGCATTAATTGTTGAGCTTGCAAAAACTAATCCAAAGAGAACTGGAGTCAGAATGCATTTGCTAGACTTTCAACACGTTTCAATCAGCTTTCCTAAAGCTTTTTTGATACCTCTCCCTCTTTCATCTTTCAATGTTCCATGTTTTTGTTCTAATGTATATATATATATATATATATATATATCTCTATAAATAAAATGTATTTAGCTACTGAAAAGTTCCACTATTTTTATCCAGCCTCAATTTATTTGTTGTTCAGAAAAGGAGTGGTAGAAAGCGCTTCTGGGTTTACCGGATCATTTTATGTATAATTTTTCACGGCTTCATTTAAATGAGAACATGATGTGTGTGCCATATGTACTTTAAGCTCCATCTTTCTAAGTTTGAGAGATATGCTATATGTTTTGAATCATTTACCTAAAGTTCCACTTTAAAAAATTGTGATCAGACAGGGAATCTTCTGCAGAAAAGCACAGGTCATGTCCCTTCTGTGATAAGCATTCTTAAGCCTGATCATGCGCTTTAGTATAGGTTGATGGAATACCTGGCACAGTCTGGCTTGCCCTGTGGTTTCTAGGACTGAATTAACTCTCATGCAGACGTTGGCCTAGCCAGGTCAATTAGGATCCCAACAAAAATTGTGACGCCCGTGACAGAACAGGGACAGTGTGGGTCTAAAAAGGTTAAGTTTCACAATACACAATTACATCAGTTAGTTTTGTTGATTTACTCAATCTTGAGTAACCTACAGTACCCAACTACTTACAGATCAGAAAACATCTTGATCTGCAGGTCTTGTATGGATGAGGATCTAATGTTTGCCACTTGAAACAGTTAACATTTTTAAAAGATCTACTAACTTTTTACAAAAGTGAATGCATATTAAAATTTTCTAAAGTTAATTAAATATATATAAGCAATGGCCTTTCTGGAAAATTCCACGTACCTAGTCAGATTCTTAAAATAAAAATAAGAGAATTATCTCTGTGATTTTCAATTCATATTCATAATTTTGAAACAGTTGAAACAAGTCTGTCACTACTTCTGCTAATCTAAAAAGAAAACCTTGACTGACAGCAGGTCTGCTGCAAACTCAAGGATGTTCATGCACTGAAGAAAAGAGAGAAGGGTGTTGGAAAGCAAACAGAAGGATATTAAGATGGTGTTTGTGCTGTTATATAAAAGTTGAATAGCACTGAATACTAATGTACTAATATGTTTTACAGTAAACATCTGTTTCACAAAGACAGGATGACTGCTTATACAAATTTCTTTCAGTAAAGCTCTAAAATGCTATTTAAAGTGGCATATTTGCATACACTTCAGTTACTTATGCCAATAAAAGGAGGTACACCATCTTACATGATACACTGTAAAGATTTGTTTCAATATGTGGCAATATGCCATTTTTTAAACCTAATTAAAAGTTAGGAAACAAAGATAAAATACACAATTCCTACTCAAGATTTCCAGCAGAAGCAAAGTTTTTGTTATTTTTTTTTTTTTTGCATCTTAAAGTGCACCTGAACTCAGAAGGTAAAGATTTGTTGTGCTGTAGAGAACATCTAGTAACATATTATACCCTGAAAATGTAACTTGTGGCACTCCTCACATGGTAACATTAATGTTTGGGTTGGAAATTGTTTGTCACCATTTTCAAGGCACATAAAAGCTTAGTTTGACTACTAAGATTTAAGAGTACAGATTTGAGCCTGCCTCAAATCTGCACCTGTTAATGAACCAAATATCTATTGATACTCATAATGCTAGCCATACATTGCTCAGTAGGTGCATAACCATGTAAATGATTAGCTTATCTCCCAGGTATGGATGATTTACCTGATTATTGCAATGCATTATGGGCCAGTCCCGTTCTTTGCCCAACTGATGCTCTTGTGATCAGAAAACGGAGAGCAGCATTGACATTTGATCTATCAATTGATACATCAATTAAATAAAGATTAGGAATACCCTATTCTCTATGGGATTTGTATCAGATTCAGTGTTTACATACGCAAATATGAGTGAATATGATTGTACATATATACATATATGTAAAAAAAAAAGGGAAGTGTATGGCCAGCATTAGGCATGATTTCCACCTAGCAACATAGTCACCTTTCCTTCAACAAAAATCAGTTTCATACACAGCTGACAAATATAATTCTTTATTTTATGCCATCTGATTTAGAAAAGAACTTAACCCGCTATACTCCCTGTCTATACCCGTCCCCATTCCCTCACAGGGTACCATCATCTTCTCCCTTATTTTCTTCTGCAACTCAGTCTTTCTGATTGGCTGGGCAGGATGACGTAACTACTAGAGTTTATTCAGTCCCAGCAAATGCAGGGGAAGCCGGGATTGCCATATATCATGGCAACCAAAGCTTTTTTGACAGTTCCCCAGCGCAAGCAGCAGATAACACAGATTATTGCAGAAGGGACATTTCTGTCTTATCAAAAAACTATAGATGGAACTTTAGTTAAAAGTGATCAAATCCTACCAATTGGTTCTTCCTTCTGTGGCCAGCTCTCATTTAGAAAACATATGAGGTAGGGGACTGTATTGTATTTACTAATTCTATTATTCTTGCTAAAGACTATAGGCCTGATTTAATAAAGCTCTCCAAGCCTGGAGAGGATACGCATTCATCAGTGAAGCTGGGTGATCCAGCAAACCTGGGAATGATCTGGTCCAGGATTCAAAACATTTGCTAGCACATAGAAAATTAAGAAAACCATTCCAGGTTTTCTGGATAATCCAGCTTAACTGATGAAAGTGAATCCTCTCCAGCCTTGGAGAACTTAAATAAATCAGGCCTCAAGTCTTTTGTATTGGATATTAGAGAGTCGTAATCATATCCTTGCTGCCCCACATTAATAGATTCACAAATTGATGTAAAAAAAAAAAAGGACTCCCCTAGTAATATCTGTTGACAGGTAGGGATTCTTCCACTTTCGCAACATCACTGTAATGCTGCTATTCTGACAGTAGACTTGTATGATTTAAGCTTTGCCCTTTATTTTATATTGTAATTATGTACTAACCTATGAATAAAAATGACCCATAAATATTATTTGTTACGAAAACATTTTTAGGTCCAACACTTCAGTATGCAGGACTGAATACAGCAGGTTTGATATTTCCCCAACAATACATAATATATTCTTCCAGTGGGAATATTTTTAGACATAGTACTGCTTTTAATTTATAAGGGTGCGCGGTTTACGGCTGTGACAGCTGGTATGCAATTTCACACGCCCACTCAGCAGAAGTGCACACCGCTCGCAGCCTGTCCCCCAAACACTTGGCAAAGAAAACTAACAAACCAGTATTATCATATTCAGCCAAAGATGATTGATAAGTCCTAATGATGACATAATACCTCTGTCACTACTTGTCCTTCATCTCCTAATGTATGTGTACACAACACAGACATGCTATTCACTGTTTACTTTTTTCCAAATCACTTTAACCTCCGCCAGGGTATCTTTTGTGTTAGATCCGTCATGCGGACAAATACAAATCAATAGTTTAAAATCTGGTTTTTAGTCTGCCATATGCTATTTCATTATAATGCAATACTTTTAATTTCAGGTTTTTGCTTTCAATTAACTCAGTTCGAACTAACTTTATCACTGTTGCTTTTTAATTTTGAGGCAACCAATAATTTAAAACAAAAAGTATATAGCGAAATCAACCAGGTTTGTTGGGGTCCACAGAAAGTAGCAATGCATTTTAATTAAAGACAATTGCTGGAAAGGACCAAAGTCATCCAGGTTCTTCTATTTAAAAAGTAATTTACAGGTTCATAAATGTAGTGGAAGCATGATATTTCAACAGAAAACACTCCTTTATGAAGTATATCAAGGTGCTTTTTATGATGTTTATATATTGAATATGTGACATTCATCTTTTGTATTGGTGCAGTTTAGCAGAAGCTAACCATTTGAGAGGCAACAAAAGTATTTCCTAAATGGATCCTACAAGATATTTAAAGTGTGCTAGTGCTTTGCCAATGTAGCACTTTCTGGCAGTGCCAATCTTGGCCATGTAGTGTTATATGACAGTGCCACAACTTGCCAACCCCTTCCTGTACTATGCACATCCTTACTACCATAATATCAGTCCGTTAGTATTAGGTTTGGTGGGGCAAGAAGCTTGAACACTACCAATAGGTATCTAGTCTTACAGAAAGGCCCAATACCTGGCTGTGACAACAGGGTTTGGAAAACTGCTGCTGGCAAGTCCTGGGACCTTTAGGTATCGAAGTTTGATTTATACAACAGTTTGTCCCCCTTCATAACACCAAGGCAGTGTCTTTAGGTAATGTCACCCTACTAACTGCTCTAAATATAGGTATATGCATCCCAATTATAGCAAGACAAAATCATAATTTCCTTGTGAGAGAGTGTGCATTTAGTTGCTTGCTTGAACTTCAGTTATAAATCATCAATATTGCATGTGAATTTGGCTAAAACTTTACATGGATAGACTGCAACAAACTTCAGTTGGTTTCCCTATAACTTATGTTATAGGAATTCCTAGACTCATCACAATCTTTTGGGGCTTTTTGTTGTGTACATTTAACTTTGTGAAGGACAAAACACAGAATGGTTGTACATTTTAAAACAAGGGTAATGCTATAAAGAAAACACCCCTAAAGAAAGCCTGGGCCTTGAAATAGTAATTCTGGGTGCTCTGTTGTGCTCTTACAAAAATTATTTTGTAAAGTAACATTTGGGTTGAAGTGGGTTTAAAATGTTGGATATATTGAATCATCTCTTTTTTATTTTAACCAAGAAAAGAAACCAAGACTTTTACATGATTGAACATTCAAACTGTTATACTGTTCTAGCACAGACAACAATATATTTTGTATAGTGAAAGGTTTGTTCAATTTTCATTCATGCTAAAACATCTAAATTCATGCTACAGATGTCATCTGCAAATGTGAAGAGAATCAGTGGCTCAGCTGCCTGTCCTTCACACAAGTGGTTTCACAGGCCTTGGGCTCTTGAATAGATGAAAAATTGCAAAGTGGCAGGATATTTTTCTACCCAATATAAATGATTTTTCTTGGTTATAATGGCTCATTTTATGAAGATATGTTTACAATATTTTCAAAGAAGGCCTAAAGTATTACCTGTATTTTAGTGTAATCATAGATGGGCACCAAGAAGGATAAGCTATTATATTTGAACCAAGAAATATCCAACAAGGGATGGAGCATACCTGTAATGAAAGATGAATTAAGTAGAGATTTATGATCATCTAGAGAATTTCCAGTGTGTATGAAATGTCACATACAAACACTTTTACATATGTATGTGATCATTATCACTATTATACATATGGAGATTGAACCACTCCGGCTTGCAGGCAAGAAGTGCAAACAATTTGCTGCACAGTATTTATCAAAAAATTCATTTTGACACTTACAAAAAGTTTGAATATACAACAATACAAACCCACTTGTGCTGTGTCAAGCTAAATTGCTGTGCGGGACGTGTGGTGTCGTTTTTGAATCTTCAGTGAGAGTGTCTTTTTCCTTACATCAACAAGGTGTCATGGGATTTTCTGAGAACTCCACTTTAGGCTTACATTGATGCAGTCCATCCAGAACTCGTTACAGGTTTACTATTGCACATCTTAAGCCTATAAATTAGTATTCGGTTTATCATTTTTTTATTGCTTTGCACCAATACCTGGTTACTGCAACACACAGTAATGCATGATTCAAGTATGGCACATTTCAGTACTAACACCCTTGCCACTGCCTCTAAAAGCATGTGTTTGGCAAACCATCTGCACACCCTATAAAAACAATATGTGCAGCTATGTTTTAAAAGGTCTTGTGGTGTCCTTCTCCATCCATATTTGATGTACTCAGCTATTATTACACATGTGCAACTTTGTTAGATCATTTCTAACACCACCTGAAAGATACACATGATTGCTGCCTGTTCTGATTGCCAATGTATGACTTGCGGATTACTTGAATAGCCATTTTTTTATATAAACTGTCCAGAGCTAAGTAAGTCAAACTTCTAGTTGCCACATGTGCCCATGATTGCATTAGAATAGTTGCATGCAAAAATTAAGTGGTCACTTACCATAACGTTATTACCATTAGACAACTGGCAACCATATATTACTAACCTGTTAGTAAACTAGTGTCAACTAGGTTTTTCTGAATTTTCCATGACAGCACTAGACACATAAAGCACAGATTTCTGAATGACTCATAACTTGCCAAGTGAATCAGCAAGTGTGAACGCAGTCATACAATAGGCAGCCTACAGTGAATCACTCAGGCTTACGTGAATGAATAATAAGGTATAGAACCTTGCCGTCATCCATAATCAAAGGCAGCAGGACGAGTTGCTGTGTTACCTGTAGTGTACATTGTTAACAACCACATTACAGAACAGGCTTATATAAGTGTCCCTTGGTGGGAGGCAGGGCTGAATACAGATGTCATACAGAAATGCCTTAACACTAAGCCTTAACCCCGAAGGTAACGTTGACAAATATGCTTTTTAGATTTAAAATGTTATTAATGATACTGCTTACTAAACCTTTGGTGAAGGCTCCAGCAAAGCACAAATTACAAAAGTATGAATGGCAACATATGTGGAATACACTGCATGCTGCCTTGTGAAAAATGCAGAGATGTGCATGAAGTTTGATATTGGGCATTAAACCTGCAACCAATTCCTAACAGTTGTTGACCATTGCAAGCCTGCACTTACTCTGCACAAAAACCTATCTTTTCTGACTTATAGCTTATATACGGATCACTAGTATTTAGTACTAGGATGTTCGCATTACATACTTCTGATCTCTTTTTTAGCTACCACATTATATCCTGAAGCTTTAGTTTTGTTGAAGCCATTAAGTGCTTATCATTTCCTCGATTTCTGTCATATTTTGGATATGCATAATGGGTTTTCCAATTTATAGCTGAAACTCAGAAAAGCACAATAACAAAATGCCAATGTAATGAACAATACCTATCGCTATTGTTAGAGCCTAATGAGCCATGTTGTGGGAATTTGAAGCTTAGTAGAATGACTGCAAGATGCAAGTTAAAAAAAGTAAATATCCCAGAAAAAGGCAACATCTCAACGATTCAAAAGAATGTTTTAGGCTTGGTACAAGATGTTCACAATACCGCAATATTATTAAAATAATAGGGAAAAAGAATATAGGAAGGATATAACCTGAGCTAAGCACACTGGAGAAAAGCATAAAATACATTAAACAAACTCATCATTGTATTTGAAAATCATCAGACAAATGAAGAGCAGCTTAGCAGTCAGGATCCTGGAGGGAGGCAGAGTTGAGAAGGTGATCATGCAAGGCAAACTCCCTGTAGTTGAATATACAGGAATACACAAGATTTGGAGCTTTGGTGATACCCACCCATAGGGAGTCAGTAATACTGATTTGAGACATGTGTCTGGTATGTCTTAGTGTCAATTAGAAGTGGCTATTTGCCATCACTATGACTGTATTAAGCCTATGTTAACTCCATATGTTCACATTTGACATTTTTCAGATATTAAAATCATAATTATTATTTATACAATTAATTTATGTAGCACCATCATTTTCTTTGAGAATAGCACAGAAGTGGTAAACCACGTAAACTAATACAATAGCCCTGATTTAATAAAGCTTTCCAAGGCTAGAGAGGATACACTTTATTCAGTGAAGCTGGGTGATCCAGCAAACCTGGAAAGGATTTCCTAAAAGCAATTGATATTAGCAAATGCTTTTAGTCCTGGAGCAGATCCAATACAGGTTTTTTGGAATACCCAGGTTCACTGATGAAAGTGTATCCTTTCCAGTCTAGGAGAGCTTTAATAAATCAGGTCCAATGACTCACAAAACATACAGTAACTACAAGAGACAATAGGGAGAATGTTCCATTAAATACTGTAGGTATGCTTTGAATAGGTTTTCCAGGATAAAGTAAGTATAAAAACACACTCTGAGCCCCACTGTGTGGTAACACAGAGAAGCCCTAAAAAGTCCTTTTTTACTGAACAATTAGACCTTTGCTCTGCTGCGGATTACATTTGCTATACTGAATAAAGGTAGAACTTTCAGATGCAATGGTGGCAAATCATTACACTTTAAATCCAGATTTTATTCCCAACTACAACTACAGGCACTGGATTGAGTAACTGTCCTGGAACAAGTATGTAACATTTCAAGTCAGAACTCAGAACCTGCATACTTGTTTTGATAGCCGGGGAACTAGTATTTTAGCAGCGGTAGCAATAGCAGCCTCCATACCTAATTACTATGGATTTTCATTATCGTTTGACTTCTTTAGACATGTAACGTCCCAATACTGTCCCCTACTATACAGGAAGTGATCAGGGTGGCTATCAACATCATCAAATACTTTTGATTGCATAAATAGCACTGCAACAGTCAACTTGAAGCCATCAAAGTTTAGAATGTAAGTTTCAAATGCTGAAAAACCCTTCATCCACCAATAGACATTTTCTCCTCTACCTTTTTCACTTTAATCTAGCCCAATACAGCTTGGTCACAAGAACACTTTACAATATATTTAGCTTTTAATTTACCATAAAAACAATCAAATATAAAATAATAACTATTTCTATAAATAACCAAACTCATGAAAAAAAAAAAAAGTTTTGACCTTAAAACTGACTCAAGAGGCAACCAGTTATATTTGACACGCTGGTCTAAATAAGATTTTTTTGATGCTCTTCAACTTTAACAAAATGCTTGCTGAGAAATTTGGCATGACAGAATAAGCAAGTAATCAAAAAATGAATGACTTTAATGATTGGATGTGCTTGTCAGTCAGGCATCCAGACCACCGCATGGGTGAACCGAGGGGGGAAAAAAGTTTCAAGAATCCATCAGGATTAATACTTCAAAAATGACATTTGATGTAGAAGTTAGTTGTGACAGAGATAAGTAAAGCAGAATTTTCCAAGTCCGTGCTCTTGCTGTAGATTGTTATCTTGGAGATAGACGGGGAGAGCAGAAAGTACATTACTCCAGCTAACATTAAAAGAAAAACTTGGGCAAACAGGAACAAAAGTGCTTCTTACAGGAAAACCTCAGCCAAGTGCCAGCTCTTTGTAAAACTTCATTTTGTAAAATGAACAACAAAATGGCTAAATGGAACTTGAGTGATGAATTAATAATCATATTTTAATTTAAAATCCATCTCTGCTTCGTACAAAAAAAAAAAAAAAAACGGCCTGCTGTGGCAGTGGGAGGAAGGTGGATACAAAAGATTTAAAGCACTACAAAAAGCACAAATGACACATTCCCACTGTTTTGGAATATTTTTCCATCTGCCCTTACCTAGAAATGCAGAAACTCGCACAGGAGGAAACTGGGTTTTCATAAAAGATTACCTACTCTGCAAAGCTCAGAGAATAGAAAATCAATCTAACCATTTGCAGGATACTGACATATAAATAATCTGGTCTGCCCTATAAAGAGATACCCATAGTTTTAGGAAAATGGCCATATGTTTACAAGAGATCCTGAGGGCAACACATCAACCCCTCTCCAGGCTGATTATTAGTAGACAACATTTAAACTGGTGACTTAAGAAAGGTATGCAAAGAGCTTCTTTGTAGTCGATGATAACTGTGGACGTACCAAATATATCAGTGCTTCTGTTGGTTTACGATAGCCATAGATGAGTAATTGTCTTGCAGAGGGTGGTGGGCTGCAAAATATTTGCATCTGTAAAATATGGTGCTAATTGTTTTTCATTTAGAAATTGCCAAAAGGTTATAGGCAGGTAACACCTCTCTTACCTTCATTATCAATAGCAGTGGTCAACCTTTGCAGGTCACGGACCACTACATGCATGGACTCCGGACCACACATGCGTGGGGAGCTGTGTGTCACTCAAAGAGGAAGAACCGTCCACTCTCCCATCACGGGTCCGAGCGGGTTGTGTTCAGAGAGACAACCTGCCCACTTCCCTGAGCCTGCGATGTCCCTGGGAGACGTGGTCCCCAGCTCTGGCCAAGTGGGGTCCTTCTTCTGACCCTGCTGGTGGGGGCACCGGCCAGAGCTGCAGCCTACCTGTCAGACGGCTGCAGACCGTGGTTTGGGGACCTCTGATCGATAGTATTAACAGTTCTTACCTGCCTGATTGCTGCCCAGCTCTAATATTTTGGTTGGTTGCATGAGAAACCTGCCAATGAAGGAGAATGAAGAAAGGAGGTGCATGCAAGTTACATCACCAATCAATATGGCCAAAAATAGTCTTCAGGAAGAAAAGAAAGAGCTAGATGGCTGTGCCTTGCAACAGAACAAGGATAGGTGAGTAGTTACTGGTTTAGTCCTGCTTTAAGTACTTTCACTGCAAAAAGCTCTTGGTATTATGTTCTCTTTAGGGGTATCCCAAATTTTTTGCCCCGTACAGATGTCAGAGGATTGCCACTAGAAGCAATGTTTCATGTACAGATGAATGAATGAGTGCTGTACACAGCCTTGATCTCCTAAATAGAGAAGGGGAGGATGAATGAATGGCACCTCTCTGTACTCTCCACTATAGGAGTGAACAGCAATCGTCCAGGTCAGTTGGTAATCAATTCATCATAGTGGATTGATAAAACAATGTACATATGTCAAGGTACAAGGTACAACTGTTCACCTAAGGCAAGAGTCATCTAACATGTGTACATAGTTTTATTCTTAATCATAATAGGCAAAAAGTTTGGGACTTGAGAGAGGCTTTTTATGGGCAGCCTTTGGAAGCAGGAAGTAACCACCATGTAGCAAACAAAAGTGTGTTTATCAACATCTTCTACGGAATCCAAGCAACTGATTTTACTTTAGAAAGAATTTGGTTTAGCAATGCATTTGAATTTGAAGTGGCCATATTCATCCAACGGGTAGAGCAAATCATATGAGCATAGTCTTGTACGACAAAATGAGTAAACACTGAATGATTTCCCAGTCTATATGATGGAAATCATGGCAGCTGGGCCTTTTTTCAATCAATATTTTACTCTTCATATAAATCTGTACAAATTTTATCAGAATTAGCACATTTACTGCAGCACTAATGGTGAAAGCACATGATTCCTATAAACTTAAAATTAACATTATCTTTTAAATATTATGTAGCATAAACTATCATGCCACACATTTTTCAACAATTTATGACTGATTAAAAAGTTTTTTTGAAGAGCTACTTTGTCCAAGAGTATTCAGTATTGGAAAAATTATTCAATGATTAAACTCCTGATGTTGTCCTGTTTCTGAGACATCCTATATGTTGGATGATGGAACCAAAGGTTCCATTGTCCATGAATCAGTATAGAATTGTGTACATACAGTATATCTGTGTCTATGAGAATTTTTAGGTTTTTGCCTAGCTTTAAACATACCAGCTGTATTTATTTATCCAATAAGTATATGTGCACAAAAGTAATTGTATAATCTTGTTAAATCTCCAAAGCTTTGTAATTTAATCAAGTATAAAAAGACAAGGCTCTGGTTCCAGATTAAGATTTAGATTAAAAGGATCATTCCATTGTCATGTGGCATTTTAAGACTATAATTCTCCCCTGCTGCTGTGTAAAAGAAGGGATGAGGCAAAACCAGGCCTTTCAGTGTGGCTTGACTAACAAAAATCCAAAGTGTACGCTTTCCCAGCATGGAGGTATTAACATGTAAATTCTCAGTCCAGGCTTAATATTATATCCTCTCAGATGTTTGTTGCGTCTCATAAGATTCCTGAAGCTATCACTCTCATCATAGACAACAGATGAACATAAAGAATATGTATTGGTTCTTCAAATTACAGTCCATGCCACAATGAAAAAAATAAGTTGTAAAAGTCCTATTAAGTCCTGTAGAAAATCAGTAGCTCATGAAAGATCAGAATATTAAATATTCTCACACAAATGTGGCACTCCTTGCAACCATAGTGGAAAACTATAAATTTCTAGTATGGCCCCAAAAGGCACATTGTTTGATTTTTCTGGCTAGTTAGGGTGAAATAGATTTTAGCAAATCTGAAGGTAGTCATACCATGAGTCCATTATAAAACAAAATGTATACGAGTTTGTTAACTACTAGTGACATTCACTAGAGCAGGAGACAAAAAATCATACTCAACTTCTCACAGGTTTTACCTACAAAAGTTTACCATGGCCAAAAAAGAAAACAAGTTTCTTATAGTTATAGTAAATAGAGCCCACCGTCTGTTTGTATCATTAGAGAGAAAGAAGCTAAGTATTTGATGAAGCACACAATGTGCAAGTTGTCGATCTCATACACATTGTACTCTTGGTTGCTTTAGTTTGCCCCGCAGCCTGGAATCCCTACACACTAAACACTCACAGATCATTCCCATAAATCTCCCACAAGCCTCTTGGCTACTGATCAACTAAAAATCAACATGATAAAGAACAAAAGGATGCATATTTCATTACAATTAATAGAATGCCACCACATCTATAAAACATTTTGCCCAGAGCAATCTGGGCAGTGATTAACCACATAATTGGTATTTTCACTATTCTACTGTGCAAAGACAAAAAAATATGCTAATTGCCTGTAATACTATCTCTTAGCAAAGTTTTTGTTCGGGATCTGAATAAAACACAAAATGTATGTGGGGAAATCTAATCCATATTTGTCTTCTACAGAAATTGTTTCGGGAGTGCAGCGTCCTTGTGATGATGCAACTACGGGTCATCTCTGGAACAGGGCTTTGTTCTTTGTATTTGGAGAACACAAAACAGTGCATGGTTAAAGCTGCCTTACAGTTTTTAATTTGGTACACAAAGATACAGATTGTCGTTTCCGGCTGGTGCAGAAATTCAGAGCACAGCTATGAAAGAGGTTAACAAAAAACAAATATACAGGAAGCCAAACTAATGTCATGAAAGATTTATTTTTGCCCTGGTTTTTCTGGACTTCCTCGCTTCAGGACATAATGCTGACATTTAATATTAAGCCACAACACCATGTAAACAATTATGATGACAATATGCAGACCTTTACACTTTTGAGTTTGAAACATTTTTCACACATTATTGCCTAGAGGAACACTGTAGACACAATATAGTTTGCTTCAAAGTGATAAGTAAACAATTATTATAGATGTGTTAGGGGGATATCCTAAAAAGAAATTCAAGGAAAGAAGTGCATTAAAATTCAAACCAAACAACCATTTCTTGTGCTAAGCCTAATGTAATCACTTCATCAGTGTAATACACTTTCATCAGTGAACCTGGGTGATCTAGCAAACCTGGAATGGATTTCTTAAAAGTCATTTGATATTTGTTAGCAATTCCATCCATTCCATGTTTGCTGGTTCACCAAGCTTCACTGATTGAAGTGTATCCCTTCCGGCCTTGGAGAGCTGGCTGGCAAAAAAAAAACAAAAAACGACTCTACAGTTGAGACACGTACAGGTAACCAATTTCCTTGTGATTTAGGCACTCCTGCAAGAATTGTGGCCAGATTTGTCTCTTCTCCACCAAGCTCATTTCGGTTGAAGTATAACTATAGGTAAATACTTTTTTCAGTTATGGATAGTGGTACCAGGTTAGCACCTTTACCACCTGCTTGTTCCTGGCAACCAACGTTAGCAGGGCACAAAAGAGGGAACATCTAAAATGTTGAGTTGGCTTCAGAACAGTAATAGAGATGAAGTTTTCTGTTGAGAATACATGATCAGTTGACAAATATCAGACAGTGATGTTCTCTGACTGGAGGGAATTTCTCTAACTTTCTTTTACATCGATAAGACAGGAAGTGAAAGTAAATCTGCTTGACACAATGGTCGTGATTTTTTAAAGCTCTCCAAGGCTGGGGAGGATACACTTTTATTAGTGAAGCTGGGTGATCTAGCAAACTTGGATCAGATCTGGTCCAGGATTCAAAACATTTGCTAGCAAATTACTTTTAAGAAATCCATTCCAGGCTTGCTGAGTCACCCAGCTTCACTGATGAAAGCGAATCCTCTTCAGCCTTGGAGAGCTTTGATAAATCAGGCCCATTGTGTCTTGACTCTCCACCAACAGCAAAA
The DNA here is from genome assembly GCF_032062135.1 of Pyxicephalus adspersus. Taxonomy (NCBI): domain Eukaryota; kingdom Metazoa; phylum Chordata; class Amphibia; order Anura; family Pyxicephalidae; genus Pyxicephalus; species Pyxicephalus adspersus. The sequence continues at coordinate 129,083,380 of NC_092861.1, forward strand.
CTTGGAATGATACATATTGTCTTGTATATGATCCCTAGCAAGAGCTTACAATGGGTGTGTTTGGGAATATCTATATAAAGTTACAAATCGATAAGCAAAAGAGGATCCTGCATTACTGACAACGGAGTGCATTGTAATAGTGAAATGGTGCATTGTTGAAACAAGAATCAGAAACCGCATCAAGAGCAGCAATGGCTTTATTTTCTGTTATCACTTTAGTATACATTTGAAAATATTTATCCATTGGTTGTACAATATATGGATTTGCTATAGATTGGTACCAGCACATTTTTTATAAATAGTCACCCAGACAAGAAAAGAATATTATCAAACATATTTAAGTCTCTTGACACTGAAGATTCAGATCAGGGTGAAATGTTTATTAAAACCTACAAAACCACTCTTTATAGATAAAATTAATGAAGATATGCTAGTGTTAGGCAACAAGCAAGCACAGAACTGTCTGTTATTCCATGCAACACTTACATCTCACAAAGAAAAGCCACTAGGTTTTACTGAGAACAAGGAGGAAATTTCAATCTAGCCAAGGCAAAGAAGAAAAAAAAGCATCTGAAGAGAGTGAACATCATACCAATATTAATACAGACACATTTAGATTGCAGTTGCCCACTGAAGGTGAAAAGAAAGATGAGAAAGCAAATTTCAGGTGATACTTTTATAATGAACTGCCTTGCCACAAGGACTCAATTTCTCGATTAATTCTCAAGGTTACACTATGATTCAGTGAAAATAAATACATAAAATAACACCATATTCGAAAACTAGCTGGTGATTTGCTATGCGACCAGATATCTGACCACAGAACATCTACAGTAAAGTGTATAAAAGTGCAAAGCTGTATATTGTTTTATTAATGCCTAGCTTCACTTATATGACCTGCAAATTAGCTAGTCGTGCTGTTAAACAAACAATAAGGCAATGTCAATATATATTGTAAGATGATGTAAATTATGGAAAAAACTACAGAAATCCTACTGAAAGCCCCATGTATTGAAAGCTTTGTCATTTAGAATAGATATATTTCCTGATTTCAATTTAAAATTATACTAAACTTTTCAAGTTCATGGTCAGAAATCTTTCCTTGAAAAAAAAAGAGTGGGAAATATGCAGGAATGCAGCTAAATCAAGGCAGAATGAGAGCATGAAAGTAATACCTGGGTCTCCAGCCTTACCCCAGGCTCATGCTTAGATTTACTTGTACCTGGTCCAGCTCTGATATGTGGAAGCCTATTATAAACAAATCATTTACACATTAAAGTGGAACTAACCCCACAATACTCACCTCTCCCCGTTCTCTCCTTTTTTCTTATCTTCCTGTAGTCGATCTTTATACATCTGACTGGGATGACATAACTTATGTGCAGGATTTGAATTTTCAGTATGATCAGATAGAAGTCAGCAATGGCGGCCTTTCCTATTCTACAGTCACTGATTTCTTTTTAAGCTAAACTTAAGGTAAACAGGTAAAAAAAGTTATCTTAAAAAGATATATACTCCATGGAAAATATTATTTCCATTCAAAAAGGGCCTACAAGTAGACTACAAACAAAAAAGTATATTTTCCAACATTTATGCAACACAAATATAAAAATATTTCATAAAGTACCTTGGAAAAACAAAGCACACTCTCTGCTTCATAAGCCTCTATTGACCCTTTTAGCAAAAAGTTACTTCACTTTGGCGTTTTGGGAAACTTCCCACCAGGTCAGACAATTACCAATTACTTGGGGACATTTTGGCAACTCCTGTATGTAAAATTTCTTTTCTTACAGTATATCTTCAACACTTTAATGGGATTCAAATCAGGACTTTGATTAGGACATATAATGCTTCATTTCTTTTTTCTGAGGCATTCCTTGGTGGAAGTGGTATTGTTCTTGGGAACTTTACTGTTTATAAAGATCTATTTCAGCGTCCACTTAACTTTTGGACCTCACTTTCTTTTGACACACTTTGATAAAATAAAAAATGAATAGTTAGCTTGAAGACAGTAAGCTTCCCATACTAGAGCAGCAAAGAATCCTCAATAGCATGGCATCTCCATCATTATCTCCAGCTTTAGAGTTGGTTTAGAAGCCCTGGGTCTTTGTATGTTGCATGGCAGACAGTAGTCTTGCGCTAACATTTAATTTTTCAGCAAAAGCCATTTCCTGGCACGCTTCCATTGCAGATTAAATTTATACAATCTCTTTCCAATTGTAGATGCATACATTTTCACAACAACATTTGAACAAATTAACTGTGGATCCTGTAATATAATTTTAAGGTTGTTGTATACTTCTTTAAGCAAACACTAAGCTCTTGACCTGAATTTGCTGAATTTTCCCGCCCTGGGTAAATTAGCAGTTATTTAAAATCTACACCACTTGTAGGGTATTTTCAATTTGACTATACAACTATTTTTTTAATAAACTATCTACTTTACAGTCTACAGCCACTATTCTCTTGGACTTGCATTAGGACAATATGCAATCAAAGGCTAGCTTACAAAAACCCAACTTATATATTAGATGATGTTTTTACCAGAGAACTTGTAGTCAAATGTAATTCAATATGTGGAAATCTGTATATCATCTCCATGCTGTACCAAACCTGGTTATGCAGGCAATAAGGCTGGAATATGTCCAATAGAATTTCATCTTGAGTGCAAAACAAAGGGAAGGTTTGCACTTTTAATTAACCACTGTACAAGATGTAAAAGATTCCAACACTAATGTCACTTAGCAGGTTAGCATACAGTTCTGCTTTTCTGATGTCAGCTAAAATGGACAGCTGCAAAATATCTGGGAACATCTCTGTATGACAGTTTTTTCTGTCAGTAGTTAATTAACACCACATTTAATATAACTATACTTGAGGTGATGTAAAAATAGTTCAGTGCTGGCAATGTCTGTACTTTATGAAAACACAAAAAATGATGAGAAATCTATCTTAAGTGTCTCCCTCTAGGTTGAGAATGAGGTACATTTTCATTTTGCATTTTAATCTTTGAGATGTATCCTATTTATTAGTCGGTATACATTTCCAAAATTGAATTAGGCAACAAGATTCAGAATTGGTTGGCCAGTCTTTTGGGGAGATAGTGATCAAGTCTGTTGCCTAAATTCTGCCAGTTGCCTCATGACTTTCCTAAATTTATTGAGAATGATTCTCATTGATATGACTATCTTCAGAACCTTCCACATACTCCTAGATAATAGATCATCATTATCTATATTTTATAAGCACAATGTTGTGCTGATTTATCTGCTCATTTTCACTGGCATAGTTATGTATGCAAATCTTGAGGTGACAGGCCTCCGCAATGATAGCAACACATCCACAGAAAAACTGGGTGGCTTTGTAGTTGGCACTGCAGCTTTACTTTGCTGGGTCCTGAGTTCCAACTCCCTGTTCTGCAAAAGTAAGAAACATTAAGAGCTTCCTAGCAAAAAGTGATTAATGTGTTTTACTATTCTCTGTAAAGAATTGGAAAGTACAACTATATCCAATGTTAAAATTTTAAGATGAAAAATTTCAATCTCAGACCTTTTGCAATGCTTGTGGTCTTCAAATTGTAACCTTTTCCCTTGGGGGATTTCCAACAGTTTTCTATAGAACAAAAAAAAAGTTTTAAAGGGGAATGCCTAGAGTCCAGTGGACATCTTAGCTCCAAAAAGTATGTGAAAAGTTGAACAGTCATTCGTTTGTGGGATACTAAACTACTGGCAAAAACCAACTCCACAGTTGAGACATGTACATGTATTTTACTTGTGCTTTAGGCACTCTGCAAGAATCATGGACAGATTGGTGTCTTCCACACCAAGCTCACTGCAGTTGAGGTATAACTACAGAAAAACCATTTTTTCAGTGATGGATAGAGTGGTACCAGGTTAGAACCTTTATCACCTACTTATTCCTGGTAAACAACGTTAGCAGGGCACAGGTGAGGGAACATCTAAAATGTTGAGTTGCCTTTAGAACAGAAAGAGAGATGAAGTCTTCTGTTGAGAAAACATGTTCAGTTGACAACTATCAGACAGGGATGTTCTCTGATGGAAAGGACTTCCTCTTTAATAAAGAAGTAAAGGTACATCTCCTTGACGCATAGGGCCTGATTTATTAAAGCGCTCCAATGCTGGAGAGAATACACTTTTAGCAGTGAAGCTGGGTGATCTAGCAAACCTGGAATATATCTGGTCCAGGATCCCCAAAATTTGCTAGAAAATAGCAAAAGACTTTTAAGAAAACAATTCCAGGTTTTCTGGATCACCCCCGTTCACTGATGAAAGTGTATCTTGTGCAGTCTTTGAGAGCTTCAATAAATCAGACCCACAGATGGGAAAAAAATGATAATTGCTATAACCATTCAGTGCTCTATCCAAAGTTTAAATATACAGTCTGTTTCATAAACCACTAGAACACCATCATACTAAAGAAGTCACACTGAACATCGCCCCTCTTCTTGTAAGCCAATTTCCTATATCAAAATGATAAAACTGTGCACACCGAGAGAACGCTGTACTGTATGTTTTCTGATGCCAGCACTACTATGTACTGCTATGCAGGGGGACACAGTAGGTGGATATCAAGATGGATTAAGGTACTTAAAATTGTTCCAAGTAAAATACATTTAATAAATATATTGCCCTGCACTTTATATTTATATGGCTCCAAATGGCTCCCTAACTGTACACAATACTGATGTACATTTCCTTAACCTGAAACTGGCAGTCTCATATTATATGGCACTGCTACATGTGTAATTTTGAAACTTTCCATTAATAGCGCAGAGAAAATTGTTACTATTTGTGGATCTTTTCTTATATGAAACATAATTCACTTGGTATGTTTAGGACACCCTAAATCTTGATTTTACAGCAACAATATGGGTAAGCTCAAGCTTTATAATTAGGATTTTCTGGAAACATGAAAAGAAAAGAACAGAATCTAGCTCCTGGGCTATTTTGCTTTTATTACATATTTTTAGGCATTATAATTTCTGAAATATTTGTCTAGAAAGCATCTACCGTGTAAAGTACACAAAATTAAATTCCCAACTGGAAAACTAAATTATCTGTTTTAGATGGAAGATTTCAAATGAAACTTGTCAGCAAAAAAAGATCAGCATTACTCATAAGCCAGCAATGGTATGTCTATGTGGAATTTTACAAAAATTAAGCCTGGAAAACAGTAATATTTGCAATCACCAATGACATCCCAACCCTGATATCATGAAACAAGCATTATGGATACATATTATGCGCAAATGGCATTTATCACCCAAAGTAACCCCTCATAGAGAGGGTCTAATGCACTGAACGACTCATATCTAAATATTTAATTTGTGAAAGAACATGAATATGCTCTGTGTGATTTCCTGTGTCTTCCATAAACATGACAAATGTGGCATACTAAAAAGGAAAGATGTCTGCAGATGCAAATCCAAAGAGTGCCACAAAATTACATAAAACCCAGATTACACAAACTACTACACAAAAATAACATTTTTGCTGCATCCTAATGGCTACCATATTTACACAATAATTTGATTTCATGTTGGTTTTCAATACAAGAAAATTAGCAATCCTCACTATTTCATTACGTCTGACTGTAGGCTATAGACAAGATCAAGAAAGAATGGCCAATACTGAATGTAAACATGGCTGCTAATTACCCACAGAGAACTGTGCGCCGTGCGTGTATATAACAACAGACATCCCTACAATAAAAGAATTTGTGCATATCATAACCTACAAAAGAATGCAAGCAGGTCAATGCCCACACAAAATAATCTTAGATAATTATAATTGCTACAAGTTACACAGGTATAAATAAAGGGTTGGTTTAAAGATTATCATGTCTTATAGTCTTTCATGTAGATTTTGTATTTTGATTACAATACAAAGTTCACATGAGAAATAAAAAGGGGAAACACTGTCCAAGATTAATATTAAAGCATGCCTAAATCTTTAAGGCAATAATTTCCCATAGAACTTTTGTATTTGAGTTTTTAGAGTGTTCATAAATGCGTTTTAAATCAAGGTACAGGTAGTCCCCAAGTTACATACCAGATAGGGACTGTAGGTTTGTTCTTAAGTTTAATTTGTATGTAAGTCAGAACAGGTACAATATTTTAATAAATGCAATTAGGACAGATGTTTGTCTCAACATATTATTAGGCAGCGTGGTGTCAGTTGCTGTATAAAATCCTCACTGTAAGTTAATCATAAACAAAGCAAAAAAACAAAAATCTTATGGAGCGCCTAGACATTCATTACCTTCTTGAGCAAGCTGTGCTTTGGTATGCAAAAAAGAAACAACTGCAGAGTTTGTCTTGGTCATTAAAGAGTTACAAGAGGCTACAGAAAGAGCTCAGTCCTTAAGATCACCCACAACCTTAGCTGTGTTTAGCAAAAGATTTCTTCTGAAAGTCATGCAAGCCCCTCTCCTCCTTCTTCCCTTCAAGCCCTTATCCTGCACAGGAGCGAGCAGGGAAGCCCCGTTCATATCTAGGAGGCATCTGTATGTCAGATGTCCTTAACTCGGGGACTACATGTATGTGGAAGGGAAGTAAAATAGGAGATGTCAAAGCATGTCAAAACACCCCAAAATGCTTATAAATGCCCCATTTCAATAAGTGCTAATAAAAAATAAACATTAAAGTGTTGTTTTTGGACATTTACGCGTTTTCATTAAAGCCTATAAAAACACACTCTGGTTTTGAGTTTCCTGTTAAAATGAATAAAAATTTGAAACATGAGTGTTAAAACACTAAGTTTGAACAAGGGTAATACAGTCCATGTAGACTGTTTCTTAAAACACAAAAACTGAAAGATAATACTTCTTTTAGGCCGAATCCTTACTGGTCCATAGCTCACTGGGGGTGTCTTGCCCAAATGAGGTTTTTCATGTTCTGTAAAAAATGTGAACATCCCACCAGTCTACTTCTCTGAACTGTTTTACCTACCTACCAGGCTTAATCATGGAGGTATTTAGGAAAACTTACAGGGAGGTGCCTGTGCTGTGGTGTTGAAAACAAACAAAGTAAGGTGGAGATTGGATCTTGGTGCATATCTATAATTCTTTTGGATTACGAAAACCAACTGCATGTAAGACACAATTCAAATAGGTTTTTTAAAAAAATCAGTGGCTTTTAGAAAAGTTGGTTATTTCAGTTCAATATAATGTAGATAATTTAGGCAAAACTTACCTGTTTTTCCTTTCCTATGTTTTTGTTCAATAAAGGTTTAAGTGTAAAAATACATATACACTCAAATAAAAAACAGGGTACAAGGAACACAATAAAATACCTCAACCACAACACCCTCTAAATAAATATATATATATATATGCCTTTTATTTAAAAAAAAAAAAAGTACCAAAGCAGACAAGCTCAAACTGAAAGTTATGTCTTGCTGAAGATTCAATGATGGCTAAATTGGTAATTTTGAACTCTTTTCAGCACCATAAGCAAATCTGCGCCTAAAAGGGTTGTAAGAAGAATTATAGACTTGATTATTATTGCTGCACTTCTGAAATCAATATCACAAAATAAGTTAAGACACATTTTATATACATAGTGTTATAACTGTTGTATTATATCTGCATGCTTTCTTTTATATGTCCTATATGCAAAAAGATGTGCGTCTATTAAAAACAAGGGAGACTAAAAAATTAGAACAAAAGTATATAGTAGTTAGTTGAAACAAGCAGTAACAAATCACCTTCCATTTTCTGATGCAGCTATGGGTAACCCTTTGTTAGGTTTGTTTTCTTCTCTCCAGTTATTGACCCTGATTTTTAAAACGTTTCAAGACTTAAGGGAATACACTTTCATCAGTGAAGCTGGGTGATCCAAGAAACCTGAAATGGATCCGGTCCAGGATTAAAAACATTTGATAACAAATAGCAAATGACTTTCAAGAAATCCATTCCAGGTTTGCTAGATCACCCAGATTCATTATTGTAAGTGTGTCCACTCCGGCCTCTGGGTCCTCTCCGGCCTTGAGTAGCAATCAGGCCCATTAACTTCATTAGACTTTATTCTGTTTTCTCATTTTTTTTTTACCTTACCTTTTCTACCTTATTTAGATTTAGGTATCTATCAAGGCAGCAAGAGAAACTTAGCACAAATGGCCCCAAACAGAGTTGAATTTAACACCCTGACACAAATGTTTCCCGTAATGACAATGCTAATTAATGCTGCGTCAGAGAACCAATGCACACCTCTATGCATTCTTAGTTTTTAGAACCTAAAGTAAGAGTGATAAATTAGATATAGGGGCATATTTAACTAGAAAACTGTCCCTTTCTGCAATAAAGCCCTGCCTGACCCTAAATTACTAAAATGGAATTTTAGTTCCATTTTAAGACAGATAGTGCATGTTCAGACCTGTGTTTTTTTCAGGCTTTTGTAAGCGTTTTTACAGATTCTTACAAAAGCCTTGTAAAATAAAAATGTTACATTCTTTTATGGCTAGGTTTATCCTTATGGTTAGTTTAGGTACCATATTTCTACAAGTAGAAGGAACAATGGAGAGTGAAAACAGCAGGTCCCAAGCTGACCAAAAAGTGCGTAGTTGTATTTATTATATCTAATGTAAAGGGGTAAATTATTACATCTATGGAGAGGTCTAAAATGGGGTACTTAATTCCTAATTTGAATATGCAGCTTTTAAGGGAGACAATATAATTATTTTAGGAATTTGGCTGTGTGTAGGGGAAGATCGCTCCCTGCTGTAAATCTATTCAGTTTGAACAAATCCATGAAACTTCACTTGTTGAACTCTTGCTATTAAATTATTTTATGCAAGAGTGCTAGTAATTTATGCATCATGGACCTTTATATCAAGGAGGAAAAAAAAAACCATATAATTTCTCTCCAGACTCCATACCAGATGAATCTAATTTAATAGTGCTCTTTTTTCTTCTTTCACAAAGACTGCTGTGAAACAACACACCGTGGTCTTAATCAGTCGTGTTAAATGCGGTTAAACTTTCTTTATCTCACCATTTAGAGAAATTATATTTCTGACATTAACACAATGCATTCTTTCATTTGTGTTTCTTTCTCTGTAACATGAACATCAAATCTACACTGCCTTTTGTATGCTGGTAATTTTCTTACCATTCAGAAATGACCTGAACTTATTAAACGATTCCAATACATTATAGCTGATCAAAACAGCATTTGAATCAGAACAGTATAATACATTGTATAATCTTGACCAGGAGCCATGTCTGCTTTTAAACTACGGCTAGAAGAAAGAGTAACACCAAAATTCCCAGAATAAGGATACAGTACCTTCACCAAACCTTTAAACAGATCTGTGTGGGCCAATGTATATTTTTGTGGTGCATTTACCACAGTGTTAATGTGCATTGTGTTAGGCAAACTCCTCATTCTAATGGGCTGCCTAATGCAGTCCACGTATCATTTTTAGCAACATGCTGCAACGCACGTTCATCGGTAATGTGTTTTGGATTACATTTCAGAACGAATGGCTTTGGAGGGCTCCAATCCACCCAATGCACATTGCATGGCTTTGGCCAGCATTACCCTAATCCAACAGTGTGAATCTAGACAAACTATTTGCTGTCCAAGACATTCCCAACAGCATGGCCAGAAAAAAAAAGGAGCAGTAAGCATGCAACACCCATTCACTATAGACCCCAGGGAATAGTTGGCCAGGAAATTGGAGTGTAACAAGTGTGTATCCCCTCCTGTCTATACCAGGCTATGTCTTCCCTCTACAGTTGAAGGCCTATGTTGAGGGAGAGAGCTTTTTTCTCCACATCCTCCCAATGGGTTGTAGTGGTCTGCATGGTGGAGACATTGAAATTTGCAGCCACCATTAATAAAGGACACAAACAGCCACCCACTAACCCTAAGGAACAAAAACTGAAGTTCATAAACTCCTTAAAGCTGAAATAAACCCAAAACTAACCAAAAACAATAAAATCACACTTACCTTCAATCCTGCAGACGTAGGTATCCCAGGAGGCCCTGCGCTCCCATTTATTCTTGATTGCCTAGGTGATCAAGAATTAAGGGGGGGTGGGGTGCTGCACCCTTTTTAAAAAAAAAAAAAAACACAAACAAAATTGTTTTTACTTTAAATAAAAGGGTTGTCTACCTTTTTATGTAAAGTGAAAGTTCTGAGTTTAGGTACACTTGAAATATTCCCAAAAGAGGTTAGAAATAGAATTAAACAAGTAACACTTTAAAAACATGTATTTAGAAAAAAAGCACAACAGTTTACATACAATTTTTTAAAATGTATCTTTTTTTACAAAAAAATATTCCATGTCAATCATGACAAGCAACATTTGTAGACTGGCTGCAAAACCTGACATTACCTTACAGTACCTAGATTTATATCTGGAGCTGCCACGTTCTCATGAATGCTGCAAGGTTCCAATGAAATGTGAACAGTGAACCCACAGCTGCTGTTTTTACATGTTAAAGGCTCTATAATAAATCAATAACAGGCTGAACACTCCTAAAACTTTTATCAACTGTAATTGATAATGAACTCTTACACAGCATTTGTATATTTAAGGGGGCCTCTGCCCAAAGCTGCAGATTAGTGCACAAATAAGCACGAGTTGTCGGTTTCAGAGATGCCTCCTTTAGAGCAGAAAAAAGAAGCACCCAGCTCCCTGAAGGAAGCTCCAGCAGTATGTGTTGTTAATTGCAGCAATAAAGGCTGGGTACATAAATGATTTAATTTCCACATAGAAAGATAAAGGCCAACACTTGCTGTCTCAATTCACTAGGGAAAAACAAGATTGCAATACAACAATTCCAGTTTACTGTGGCCTTCACACTATTTAACACAAGCTGACAAGTAGAATATTTAAATGCGTGTTTCATTTTTACCAGCAGAACATGTGCGAACATTTAACATATGCAGCTATAGCATAATCTGCAGGCAATAATCCACAAGCAGACACTTACAAAACCCTGTTGGTCACAGCAGACTTAGTGAAGATGAATCCAATATATCACGTCTTTAGAGGTTCTCCGCATGTAATAGCTCCATGATGGTGGTTGGTTGTGATGGTACCAGCAGATAATCGTGATAATATAAATAATTTGTTACAATTAAAGCTTAGCTTTAGCCAGCAGGGAAAGTTTAATATATTTTTTTTATGTCTTTAACCCGACCCCAGGTGCCTTACACTGCCCCCTTCGACAACAGGCATAGCCACTTCCAACACTTTCATAGCCACAATCTTTTCCAGCTATACTGTAACTTTATGGTATGGAGAGAATGTTGTGTTTTCCATCAGTTCTTGTCTACATACATAATTTTGTCATACTTAACAGATTGTAAGGACATGAAAACAATAGAATACAATCAGAGCACATGAAAACACATGGCAGTGCGCATGTTTGTATATCAGTGTGCACTGATGCATGTATTCATGGCATTTAATTGCAATGCACAATGCATGCATTGATGTGTTTTGTTACCTCCCACTCATTTAAATAAAAGTGCACGTTTTTGATTCACAAATGGTAATCCATAGTGTTAGACAATTTCTGAAGACTTGCAGGCAAGTATCTCCCGGTGTTTGCTTTTTCTGTGCATGTCTCCACCAGTCTTAAAGGGAATAGCTATGAGGAAGAAAAGCCTTATTCCTCCACCAAGATGGCTTCCTTAAAACTGGGACACAATGCATAGTATGATATGTCAGCACAGTGGCTCAGTGGTTAGCACTTCTGCCTTAAGAGCACTAGGTTCCAGGTTTGAATAATTCTAGGGCGCCCTGTGCAAGGTGTTTGCATGTTCTCCCCAAGTTTGCGTGGGTTTCCTACATGTACCCTAGTTTCCTCTCACATTCCAAAAACATGCAGTTAGGTTAATTGGCTTCCCCCAAACATTCACCCTAGACTGTATTAAAGACATTGGACTAAAGTAAGGACATTAGATTGCGAGCCCCCTTGAGAAAAAGCTAGTGATATGACTATGGACTTAGTAAAGTGCTACGTAATATGTTGGCGCTGTATGAATACTAGTTCATAATAATAATGTCAGGTAAAGGGAAGCCAATCTTTAAAAACTATGGTAACTGATCCTTTACTTTTTCTTTTTTGGACATTACTTCTTCAGTATACCTTCTTTTTAAATAGATTTTTTGTTCCACCTGCACCCATAAGACATTTGATGGTCACTTATGTAGAATCTCGCAGATATCTTTGGCTAGGGGACATTAGGGTAAAACTGTGAATGTTACTGGACAGACACTTAAGAAAATCGAATGAAGGGATGAATAAACACATGCTCACATGCTGATTTGTGCATCCAGTGTCAAGGAACAAATACTTTGTATGTTCAGGCAGTATGAAAAAAATCCAACTATCAATCAATATCCATACTGGTAACAAAAGTAAAACTTACTAATAACATTAGACAGTATTTGAACACATGTATACAGTCTCTCACCCAATGTCTTTGGAATCTATAGAACATATTTTCTCTTATGAGTTGTCTTGACAAAAATGATAAATATGGCTAATAATAAGCAGTTTGTGTGTTTCATCCTCTTCCCACAAGCCTTGAGTGTGGGTAGCTTTCCTATGGCTTTCCAAGAACTATAAATATTCAATCATTTAGGTTGCCACAGCATCAAGTTAATATTTTTATATTTGATTATGAACTGGGGTTTATTACCAGATGCTTATTTTTCTTGTGATAGTCGCTCCTCAAAGTAAATATTCTGTTTTTCTGTGTTTAAATTAATAAATAATAGAAGTAATTAATTAATTAGAAGTAATACTGGAAAAGAAACAAGAAACAGAATATAGAAAAGGCTCTGTAATACATAAGTGCACTGCTTCCATTAACATTCTTTGTAATTGTCCAGTAGAGCTTGTAATTATACAATACATAATGTAATATGTAATTGCATTATATACTAATCTGTAACATCTGTTGCCCATTTATAATATTTAATCAGAGCTTGCAGCATAAATCTCTCATAAGCTATTAGGAACTGACCACTTGAGATGTTTCTGAGCCACACATACCTGAGAAGGACATAAATATCATTTGAATTTCTAAATCTCTTTAGCTGAACATGCTCAAGCGTAAAAATAAAACTAGTCTTAACAAGTACCAGATCTAGTTACTATGTAATGCACAAGCTTTATAAATCAAGCAAAAAACGTACTTGTATATCCAGAAAGCGGTGGGCAGGACTAGATGTGGTCAGGAGCTGATTGACAGGCTGCAGGGAATGCGGATAGCCATTATGTATGCCACATCTCCCCTTGCTGTAGCCTGCCACATCTCATGCCACTAGGGGTAGCAACACTACTGTCAACTCAGGAGCAGTGCAGCATCATTGCCATTACAGAAAGCTGCATGGAATGGACATCTCTGGCAGAATCAAACAGTATTTGTGTGACTTGGCTGCCGGGACTAAAAGAAACACGGTGATGCACTTTTATTAAATGCTGCAGAAAATATTCTTTACCAGGGGGCCTTAGTTCTAATTTAAGGCTGTACCTATTGTTTTAAAATTGTATTAAAAATGTACTATATTCACTACTGTACTCTAAATGTTGTTGCTTATTGATAGACAACCAACAGACAACATCAATTCAAAACATTAAAAGAAATGGTGGCTATACAGGTAGTCAGTGAGAGGACAGAGGCTTGATGGGGGGGAGAGGGGCATGACTTCTGCAAACTCTTGTAACTCTTTAATGACCAAGACAAACTCTGCACTTGTTTCTTTTTGCAAATCAAAGCACAACTTGCCCAAAAAGTTATTGAATGTCTAGGCTCCATAAAGTTTTTTCTTCCTTTGTTTGTGATTAACTCACAGTTAGGATTATATACAGTAACTGACACCATGCTGCCCAATATTATGTTGAGACAAACATCTGTCCTAATTGCATTTATTTAAATAATGTACCTGTTTTGACTTACATACAAATTCAACTTAGGAAAAAAACCTCAGTTCCTATGTTGTATGTAACCCGGGGACTACCTGTACACAAAATCTAAAGTGTGCTGCTGAACGTGGGCCCTGGAACCTCCTCAGACAACAGGGGCCCCGGGACAGTTGGCCAGGGGAGCACCAACTCACTTCTGCACAGGGGCCCACTGTTGGCTACATCTGCCATTGCACAAAATAATATTACAAGCTATTCTCCAGATTCAAGAATGACTTGTGATAACTGGCCATCAAAAGTAGTACTGAGCATGCAAAAGTAGGTTTTATAAGCCTGCAAACATTGGACACAGTGGTTGCCCAAATGTTTCAGAATGCTAGGACATGAAAAACAATCTGTTACAACAAACATGATTTAAGAAGAAAAAGAAACAGTGCTGTGATAGAAAGATAGATTTGAACTTGTTCCTGTCTGTTAAATTACTGCTACATAAATATAAAAAAAAGATTCATTAAAATTAGCAAATGCAATTGTTGTGACATTTTTACACAAAACCCCAGCCATTTTCTTTCTCTCAAAAACACATGCTCAGGCAATAGACTTACTTCTCTTTTGGGGCAAACAAACAAAATAGAAGACTCTTAAATAAGCTAGTTTTCATCACTAGACTTCATTACCGCTCCTTTATTCATTTGTGACAAATACAATAAAAAAGCTAATGTTATGGTATAATGTACCCAACACAGTCCATAAAGCTAGAGCACCTTTTCACCTCAAATAATGGTGTCTGGCTATAAACAAATGTACTGTGAGAAGCCACAAGAATGGCATTTGTAAAAGCTTTGATTGTGTCTCTGCTCAGCAGTGGATCTCAGGGAGAAGTGCAGCTCCATACAGCTCAACATTAGTTCCCCGCAGGGAGCAGGCACAGCCAAAACAGTAGAAGCTTCTGTGTTATATCTACTTTAATAATCAAAGCCAAAAATGTTGCTAGCTGTTGTGCTTGTTTCTAAGTAAAGACATATTGTGTGTTTCAAGGAGGGGACTCTGTAAGGTCTGTGCATTTAGGACCAAGCCAAAGTGCAAATCATTTGTGACAATGCAGGACATTTTAGCTTACACATAACAACTGTGCTTAAGAAAGTTTGTTATGACTCTTGCTGCAGTCGAAAGTCAACATGACTCTTTTTCTACATCTATATACGAGAAAGAGGACATTATCTTGCTATAACTTTAAAGACATCAGGTCAGATTTATTAAAGCTCTCAAAGGCTGGAGAGGATACACTTTCATCTGTGAAGCTGGGTAATCCAGCAAGCCTGGAAAAAGTCTGATCCAGGATTCAGACTTTGAAGAAATCAATTCCAGGTTTGCTTAATCACCCAGCT
This sequence comes from Pyxicephalus adspersus, assembly GCF_032062135.1. Classification (NCBI taxonomy): domain Eukaryota; kingdom Metazoa; phylum Chordata; class Amphibia; order Anura; family Pyxicephalidae; genus Pyxicephalus; species Pyxicephalus adspersus. The sequence goes on from NC_092861.1 coordinate 129,098,680, forward strand.
TCACTGTATAAAGTGTATGCTCTTCAGCCATGGAGAGCTTAAAAAAATAATACGGCCCTTTTGCTGGAGCCACCCCAGTTCGGGTGTGATTCTGTATAATGAAATTAGATTGCACTGGTAGTTTAAAAAATCTGGATGCAATGGACCTGTTTTGTTAAAGCTCCTCAAGGCTGGGGAAGATACACTCATCAGTGAACCTGGATGATCCAGCAAACCTGTAATGGATTTCTTCATTTCATTTCAAGTCATTTACTATTTGTTAGAAAACTTTTTTTAATCTTGGACCAGATCCCAGTGATGATACAGAAATAAGCACTGTAAAATCAGAGCACAGTAAATCTCCTTAAAAAAGGTAAAACACTATGTACCTGCAGAATCATATGTAAGTAATTTTGAGGTAAAAAGAGCACCACATCATTATTAAGAATTATCATTGTTTTAATTATTAGTAGAGTGTCTCAGAATGAACCAATACAATGTATGATTTATTTATGAAGATTTATCCTGGAGGTACAATTTTAAATCTAGGTTTTCAAATACTGCTAGCACAGCTTATCAGACCAGGACCCCTGGCAGTAATATAGTGTTCTGGAACCAACAACTGCTGAATCTTGTGAATATGAAGGCTCAGACTCAATCTGGCCAGCTGTCAGTTCATTGCTGCCTCTGACTCAGAATGATAGTGTTGCACAGCACAAATTTAAATGATTTCAAAGGAGTTCATATGAGGATCTCACGTAACAAAAGACTGGATTACTATGAATTCAGATCAAAGTAAACTGAATGGATTTCGGCACAGTTGCAAAGTTTCTTGGAAAGCATCGGCAGTTAGTTGGTTGACTTTAATTGTTGCCTCAAGCTGTTTTTTAACTAACCAACAGGTACTCTTGAGCCTTGCCCTGAGCAATCTTTTATTATGAAACCTTTCTTGATATCTGCCGGCATGCTAAAATTTTGTAGAGACAATTGTTTTAGCCAAGAAAACTCTGCTTGAAACAAAACATAAAATCCACAGTCCAGATTTAGGAACGAAAAACAAATCAATTATATACAAGCTAGAAAAAGGTTTGTCTTAAAACTTTCTGATTGTGACAAAGAACAGGGAAATACAAGAACCATTTTTCTCCAAGCAAAGACCAAATTTACATCTGATTGCCCAATGCCCTGGATAATAAACGAGGCTTGATATAATGGGTTTTTCTCTATCCGCAGCGGGGCCCTGTAATCAATGTCCATTTGCAATTTCATTATGAAATAATACATTTGGGTACATTAATTGATTATTTTGCTATGACTGTGGCTGTAATAAAGCAAATGTGTCCTACCCACCCGTATTATTGCTGGAAAGTGATTGATGTAAATAGGAGAGTTTGTCAAGGGCTCAGGGGCAAATATTGATTTACAGATATGAATGAAGTAAAAAGGACAAAACACTGCTGCAGTTCCTGGCGCAAACAGAAAACTGTGTTTATCGTATTGGTGTTTAAGAAAAATTATGTATGTTTCAACTGAATGTAATGTGCTCTGTCAGTTGTAATAGATTACTTACACTTTCCCAAACATTTATACAATTCTTCAAACTATGTGTGTCATTGCTATAAAATACTAGGACTACCTATGTTGCGTCCTAAAGTATAACTGTGCCAATTTAGGCAAATGAACTGAACGTATCATAAAAATCAACTAATCATGAGTTTTTCTTAAGTTAAAATATAATTTTAAAATGATCACTAGAAATAAACGAATCAATTTATATAGTAATAATAACTTCACTAAAATAGTGAAGCTTGGCCCCGTCAGACAACCAGGTAGGGCAGCTCCAGTATCAACCATTACTGGTAAAACTGAGATTTGCACATAGCTTCAGCTGTTTTTATCTGAATCCACAAATCCCTTTTTCATGCTGTTTTTATAGTATCCTGTGTTAAGCATTTTTTATCCTATGCTATGTTTGAATTGCCCTGGCTTGCAATAGGTATATATTAGAGTGAATATGAAATAGTATAAATTTAAAGCGGACCTAAACTCAACATTTTCACTTTACATAAAAGGGTAGACAACCCTTATTTGTAAAGGTATTTTTTTTTTGTGCAGCATTGCCCCATTTATTTTTGATCGCAGAGGTGAACTGAATAGGAGTGCAGAGCCTCCTGGGTTGCTTGACAGATTTTTTTTTTAAAGGGTGTTCTGCTTAAAAAAAAAATAACACCACAACAAGGCTCTGACTGCTCATTTTTTTGACTAAGGGGAAAGAGATGCCGATCTCACACATGCGCAGTGAAATCAGCTCGCCTTTTTTCCCTTTTACAGTGGGCTACCTCACCTGATCTCACACCTGCGCAGTGCCAGATCTGGTGACATAGCACGAAGATGGAAGAGAAGACAAGATGGCGGCGCACAGACGAAGAGGAATTCTGGGACGACGCAAGACCGGAACAAGAGAAGGACAAGTGCCATCGAAGGATCTATGGGAATTAAGTTGTGTTTTTTGTTTTTTTTTTCAGTTTATTTCTGCTTTAAGTGTTGGTTATTTAAAGATGTGACCTAGGGTTACTGAAAAAATAAGTAACAGTAGCCATCAGGAACTTATTTTAATTTTCAAACACAAATTTTGCAGTTGCAAACTGACCCCAATTTTTTGGGATTTTCCCAATCTATGTATATTTCCTCAAGACAATTAATTTGTTAGAAATGTCTCCGATTTTCAAAATAGCCAGGGGAAGAATATGTTCTTGCATAACAATTATGGGGGTAATAGTCCTTAGTCTTAAAGAAAAACATTTAGAGGCTAAGTACAGCTTGATACAAAATGGCCCTAGAGTTTGCTGGTTCTCCCCGTGTTTGCATGGGTTTCCTCCGGGTAATCTGGTTTACTCTCAAATTCCAAAAACATGTAGTAACGTTACCTGGCTTTTCTCCAAAAAAACAAAAACAAATTGACCTTAAACTGTAATAAAGACATAAGACTTTGGTAGAGACAATAAATTGTGAGCTCCTTTGAGGGACAGCTACTGACATGACTATGGACTTTGTACTTGACTTTGCTGCATAATATGTTGTTGCTATATAAATACTGCGTAATAATAATAATAACTACAAAGATCCATCAAGATTTGACCTGACACAAAGTTATGTTACAGAATGATTTCTTTAAAGCACAAGTCATTCCAGCACAGACCATTGTTTTCATCCCAGTGTATGTACTCAACCTTTCTGGAATAGATGTCTGGTACCTGTGGATTAATTATAGTCATGATGGTTTCCAGCCAACTAGTGGAGAAGAGCTCATTCCAAGAGATGAAGGAGGCTATGATGACTACAATTGTCATACCACTGTAATGTGTACTTTAAATTAGGGTGTCAGATACATTAATCGCTCTGCATTTCTATTGTAGATATTTGGTGGAGGCCAAATTATGATAAACGAGAAAGAGTGGCCCTACCTGTCTAGCTTAGAAAATGTCTCGCCAACCCCATAGTAATACAACATATTAAAGAGACGAGAGATAGGGGTTTTCATTTGGCAAACAATATTTGTGTATTTTTCCAATCAAAGTATAAAGTGGTAACAACAGTTTTCATAGACAACAAAAAGGGTATATAAATAAACAGTGCAGTACTCAAAAAAGGCAACCTAGTGCTTTACATTAGTAGGGATGTGCCTTACTTTCTAGACAATTAGTTGTCTGACTAAATATTGCAACAGATGTAACCCCTAGCAGTTTCTACACGTGGAGCACGCCTTCTACTTCTACATTTTGGTTTCATAAGAACTACTCTGGAAGCCATTTTTGGTTTCTACATCCGCACCAATATCCGGTTGATGTTCCCTGCATATAGTCCTTTCAGCAACATTGTTGTCCTCTTTATTGATCGTAGATCTGTCTTTTCTTCAACCTCACATTGCTCTGACTGTCTCTATGCATCCCCTGATGACGCCGACCAGCGAAATGCGTCGAGAGAACCTTAAGCGTTTACATCTGTTCCAATATTTAGTCAGACAACTAATTGTCTAGAAAGTAAGGCACATCCTTACTAATATAAAGCACTGGGTTGCTTTTTTGAGTACTGCACTGTTTATTTATGTATCGTTTTTGCTGTCTATGAAAACTGTTGTTACCACTTTATACTTTGATGTGAAAAATACACAGATATTGTTTGCCAAAAGAAAACTCCTGTCTTTCTTCTTTTTAAGATTTTTGGTGGAGTCTATCAAGTTGACAGCAAGAAAATCTAAATGTAGTTTTCCATGAATATGTTTAAACTGGAACTTTTAGTTGGGTTGTCAGAATAACAAACAAGGTCATGGGACTACAAAAACAAAATAGATTTTCATCCTAATCAAGGACTTTAAAAAATATTTACCACAGCAAAGAACTGTATCCCAAACGTGAAAAAGGAATGAATGCATACATCCTAATTATACAAAACTTGAAAATATTATGCAAGTGACAGCAAACTACAATTAAAACTTTGTTTTTAGGAAAGCACAATGTTTGACAGTAGATTTCATCCTACTTTAACTGTCACATTTGCATATTTGTTAAACCACTAATTATGATTTATTACAGATCCTCAAACAATTAGTTCAACTTCAACACAAACTTTCAGAGAGGAGCCTATGCATCTTTTGATTATTTTTCAACTAAAAAATGCTGTGGTGCAAAAATTAAATTCCATTTAAACTGTTTCCCTATAACAAAGGCAAGATAATGAGCTTGTAAAACCTCAGCTTTGCAAAAACATGACATGCTATATAAATTTAAAAGTGACCACAGGCTTTATATGGAGGCTGGGTTGTAGACATTTCAGTTGGCCATAGAACGTTCAGTTCTGCTCCCGTTATTTAAACTAAAACATCAAATCACTTGAATTGAACATTGATACAATGTCATAGCAAAGATCTATGGTGACCTATGGGTGCCTTGAACCCCTTTTTAATACATAAAGGTAGTCCCGGGGTTACATACGAGATAAGGAATGTAGGTTTGTTCTTAAATTGAATTTGTATGTAAGTGGGAACAGGTACATTATTTTAATAAATGCAACTAGGACATATGATTGTCTCAACATATTATTAGGCAGCGTGGTGTCAGTTACTGTATAAAATGCCCACTGTGAGTTAATCACAAAAGCAAAAAAAAAAAACTTTACGGAGCCTAGACATTCATTAACTTCTGGAACAAGCTGTAATTTGATATGCAAAAAGAAACAACTGCAGAGTTTGTCTAGGTCATTAAAGAGTTACAACAGGTTGCAAACAGCTCAGCCCTTAAGATCACTCACAAACTAAACTGTATTTACCAGAAGACTTCTTTTGCAAGTCATGCAAACACCCCCCCCCCCTCTGCCCCATCAAGCCTTGGTCCTGCACACTAGCGAGCAGGGAAGCCCCATTCATTTCTAGGAGTCGCCCGTATGTGGGATGTCCTTAACTCAGGGACTACCTCTAGCATTTAAATATTCCACACAGTAGTTTCTTATTATGACTTAGAAAGTCATGACCACAGTTTTCTGAAAGAATAACTGCTGTTCATTGCTACAGAGGAGAGCACAGATGGGTACTGCTTGATCATCAATTCACAAGGTTTCTGGCAATATCAACAGGTATTTTTTTGCACTTATTGAACGGATATAACAAAATACTTGCATCCTTTCCTTTATTTTACAAATACAAAATTGACAATAACAAACCATGTTTTTTTTTTGTTTTTTACAGATATATAAATAATAATAAGCGCAAAAAGATCATAAGAGGAGCAAACCAGATAAATTAATTGTTAGGGTTTTTCTTTAAATACATTAAAGATGCATGTGTGATTTCCATGTTGTGGTATGTTCTCAATGAATGTAGTTTGAAGAAAGTAAAGGGTCAGCACTGAAAACGTATAGCATCACTGAGCTAGAGTTCCCAAAATAAGAAACAGTGTGCCATAATTGTATTTTTTAGGGCAGTATAAAACTGTCCATTTACCTTACAAATATTCTATAGTTTAGTGTATAAAAAAAAACAGAAAATGTGTAATAGTCAAAAGATCTAAACAGGCCGGTTGTAAAAAGCAGCTTTTTGTCAGTGTCTGGGTACGGTCTCGAGCAGTTAGGGCTGATTAGCACACTCCAAAAATATTTAATAACAGCTTCAAGCAAAAAGGACACACAACGCTTTGCACTGTTACCCTTCAGCATGCAACAGAGTCAAATTACTAATGGCTACAAAGAAGCCTTAGTATTCGGCATAGCTGGGCTGCGGTTCTAGGACAATTAAGTTCCCCTTTTTCAAAGCCGCTTGCACACGCTTGCTCATTTTCCTAGTAAATCTCATGGATCTAAATTTACACAATGCAAATTTATATCAGATACAATTACAGTAGTTATCTTCTGCACTCCTAGTAAATTAGCAAGAAGGAAGCAAAATGAATGTATCTCTTTCAAAACATTACTGTAGAAACTTTACATTTGCAGCCCAAAGTAACAGATTGTATACAAGTATGATCTGTTGTTGGCGGTGTAGTTGGTAAGATAACTGCAGTGCAAACAGTTTATAGAGTTGAGAAAAGCAAGCTACCTAATTTTCCATCATGAAATAGGTCCCTTGTGTTCTAGAATATCACCGAGTTCTAGCCTGAGTTTGAACAATGGTTATAGGCAGGCATGCATGACTGTATGCCTTCAGGCTGTTAATTAAATGTAAATCATAAGCAGGATCTACTTCGGCTATGCAATTCATTTGTTATATCAGGTAGACTAGAAACCCTCCAGCTGTATACTTCTTGTTGCAGAAAGTAAAAGTATTAATAAACCTTCTTATCCTTAAACATGCCTTTGTTACTTTTGTAACACAAGAAGAAAGCAGGACTAGGCGCAATAATTCAAGGTGTGATGGAGGCTTAACCAGTTATCAGTTATATTTTAATAAACTTCCTTTTGGCTGAGCCTAAATACAGTAAATACAAATATGGCAATGGCAAGATCGTAAAGTAAATCTCTGTTCCTGTAACATTTAAACCCACTGAATTATACATGTATTGGGCAGACTTACAGAAAAAAAGGAAAGATTGAAAAGCATCAGGGACCAGGGTAAAATTATAGGGGTAAAGTCAAGGACTGCAAAGTATTTAGCTGCCTAGAACTCTGCATCTACTGATTAAAAGATCATTATTCACTCAAGGTAAGCTTTGCTTATGCATTAATTGTTTAATGTCCAATTTCATTTTCCCAGCTTAGTGACAGACTCACTTCAAACCAATGTTACATCAAGAATTTTGTGTTGCCCGATCAACCTGTAGAGTCTCCCACACTGTGGTCATCTTGTCTTTAATTTTATATCTTATTGGAAAAAAAAATACTTAGGAATACCTTTAGATGCTGTATTGCTTTAGTCATTTACATTATCTCACTACTACTGTTATTTCAATTAGTATATGGGCAGCACTCTGGCCTTTGCAGTGCTAGGTCCCAGGTTCCAATCTCAGCCAGGACACTATCTGCATGGATTTTGCCAGTTCTCCCCTTGTTTGTGTGGTTTTCCTCCGAGTACTCAGGTTTCTTCCCACATTCCAAAAACATGCAGTTAGGTTAATTGGCTTCCCCCCAAAAAATTGACCTTAGACTGTGGTAATGCCATATGACTATGGTAGGGGCATTAGATTTTGAGCCTCTTTGATTGACAGCTAGTGACAAGACTATGAACGTTATAAAGCACTGTGTAATATGTGAGCGCTATAAAAATACAGTGTAATAATAAGGGAGGGATCAAACTACTTCCACCGGACTAAAATCCCACCAGTCATAATGAAAAGAAAGATATTGCATTAAGAGCTACCCTACCCTGTTGTCTTCACTCAGACTGTTCTTGGAGGAGTGGATCCGATCAGTATACTACCCACCGTAGTTCAGGCCTAAATCCTGGATTTAATCATAAACTCCACTCATGTTGTTGACATCAAAAACAATAAATGTGAGCTCTGTGTTCCAGCCCAATAAAGCTTATGTCCCAAATTAGTCTTAGGTTTATTGCCTGGTTGAGGGGCCTTTCCTTTCTGCTTTTAATTTATGTTGGATTTGTTCCTGGGAAAGGCTCAGTCTGTACATCTTGCTGTGACATGTGAGATGTGTAAATTTCCAAACCTGCATATTTAAAGCTGTTAATGATGACAATAAATATATATTTCACCATGGTCCAAGTGTGGACCATATTCCTTTGCAAACCATGATATTACTTCATAAAAGTAGCAGTGACATCCTTGTGCTGCATATAGCCCTCAGAAGTCTACAAGCTAATCATATAGAAGCAAAGTATAGAACGTTTGGTGCTGAATTACCGATTTAGAATAAATACCCAATACATACCAAAAGATTCTGTGCTTTAGCTGGAATTGTGCCTGGACTTTAACCTGATTAGTATAATATCTGTAACAGCGTTATTTGAATTTTTTTGCTGCTGATGAACCCCAAAGCAGAGAGCATATCTTTGAAACTGAGAAAGTTTATGTAGATGTCATAGTCACATCAGGTGTCATACGGGGTATTTACCAGATGAACCCAAAATTAAGGTATTTCGTTTGACTTAATATGCTATAAATACAGGTTAGCAGTAAAATCTGCCTTTAATAACTATAAATGCAGTCAGTATAAAACAATATGGAATACGCGTCTTATCACATTCTCACGTTGTCTTTTGTAGGTAAATTGTAAAATGCACAAAAGATGTAGATAAAAACCCACTCATATGAACCTTCACATTACACATATGGCAAAGACGTCATAGCAATATCCATAATGGGCCTTGAGATTAATATAAAAAAAACTTGTTACAATAACCCAAACCTTGAATATCTTGACTTCAATGTCAAACATTTCCGTATCCCTCAGATAAATATGTGCTTGAATTTTCTGATTGAAAAAAAAAATGGATGCAAATATTTCAAACATTCAAAGGTGCCTCTTCCTTGTAATGAGTAACTTACATAATGGCAGGTGAACAGCTACAAAATGCAGACCAGAGGCATTGTTTAAGTATGACAAGATGATAAACACATTAGAGGACAATTAAATACCTGTTAAATTGGAAGAGTGAAGAGCTGTTTGAACATTCTGTGGGTTTGTTTGAATAAAGGCTTCTGACATGATTAATGCTCAAAGCAGTGAAGATGAACTGGTGGAAGGAAGCCACACGTTTAGTGTACATTGATTGCGTCCTATTAAAATGGTATATTAGTAGAAAGTAATTTATAGATTTAGAAGGATAGGCAATCCAGATTAGCATTTAAACGATGAACTGCAAATTTCTCACATGCCTACCGAGTATGTTAAAATTACAAAGAATATTAACATGTCATTTGTAAATCCATTGCTGGCACAGCAAAGAAAGGAAGAATTTAAAAAATGACAAAAATTAAATACACCGCCTTACTGAAAGCACAACTCTCATTTTGAATGAAACTAAAAAAAATAATATTGCACATCACTTTGTAAAATTAAAAATAATCTTTTCGTCGCCATCCAGTGATAGGAGAGACATTGAAAGTAGTGGCTAAATATTTCCGCAATGAGGGAATTGAGACATTCCCCTCCCCGATGTCTCCTATACTTGGCCATCCTGACTTTCCCGCTAGTATGAAAGACGGGGTCTATAAGCAATTAATTGAAAAGGGTATTTTCTGAGCTTTACATTTTATGCAGCCCCCTAACTGGACTGCGATTGGGCATATTCAAATGGACCATTCCCTCCCTCCTTTAGATATTTGGAGAAAGGTACAGTTTCAATATTTTATCTCCTCGTTGCCATCTGCTCAGGCCTTCCATAGACCCCTCACCCCTCTGGTGAATTTATGTATGTATGAGACCCTCTGAAAGGTATAATATCCTATGCATATAAAATGCAACTGACTACAGGTCATGCCCCGGTGCCCTTGTTTGTCTCAAGATGGGAGAGGGATCTTAATGTCAAGTTTACTGATGAACAGGTAGAGCGTATCTTATATTATGGACACAAGGCCTCTATGAGCAACCGCTACCAAGAGACGAACTATAAGCTACTTAACAGATGGTATAGGACTGCAGATTTATTGGCCAAAATTTACCCCTATGTAAGCTCTATGTGTTGGAGATGTGGCAAGCACACAGGCACTCTACTACACATCTTCTGGAGCTGCCCTGTACTGGTATCTTATTGGGCGGGGGTTACAAAGGTTGTTGTACAACTTGACAGGGATGTCTATTGAGGATAGACCAGAGTTAGCACTATTACATGTGTCTGCAATTTCAAAGAAGCCATATAAACGCTCCCTACTGCGCCACCTCCTGAATGCCGCTAAGGAATGTATTCCCCTATTATGGAACTGCCCCTCCTACACAAACAATGGATTACCAGAGTGAATGATATACAATATATGGAAGAATTAAGGAAACCAGAGGAGCAGCGATCACAGAGACCGGTATGCACCTGGTTTTACTGGGATGATTTTAGGAGCTCTGTTGACTATAGTCAGTTGCTTTGCCCATCTGGCTAATTTTAAAAAGATTTTTGGGCCATTTCCTGCCCCAACCTCCCCTCCCTCTAGCCCTCCCTGCCTTCCCCTTCATGCCCCCCCTTCTCTTTTCTTCTTTTTATAATATTTTCTTCCTCTTTTCTTTTAGTCTTTCTCTTTTTGAAAAGTCAGGAACCAACAAAGTTCTAATTTTTGACTAGTGCACTTACCTGGTAGATGATTGTTACATAAATGTCCGACACCAAACAAATTTGTTTTGAATCTTTTTATGTTGTTTTATGATACTCTGTATCGGTCTGTATTTATGGAGCCTGTGTTTGTGTTTTTTTTAAATATTTATTAATTTTTAATTAATTTAATATTTAATATTAATAATATTAATTATAAACAATTAATAATATTTAATTTAATATTTAATAATTTTTATTAATTTTTTGAGAGGAAATAATACAATATGCAAAACAAAACAAATACAGTAAGGTTGCGGCATAGAAGATATGAGCCTGTGTTTTTATTATGCTTTGTATTATGTATCACATTGATTTTGTATCATATGTTTGCATAATTTTTTTTTTACCTTGTCTTTTTGTTGGTTGCTTATAAAAATAAAAAACAGCTTTTGTTGTAATATTCGCTATATCTTATGAATTGAATGGTACCTGTTGTCATTTATTCTTTTACCTGTGTGTCCACACATTGGGATCTCCTCTTTTGGATATAATATGAAGCTTCCATGGGCCCAAAAGAGAATGCTGGAGAGAAGAGGTCCAAGACTTTACAAACTGCTGTTCCCTGCAGAATTCAGAACCCATTCACTTGAAGGGTTACTAGGTCATTTGACTAGCATGAGGACTCCAGGAGGTATGTATAAAGTGATTTAAAAAACAATACAAAAATATTGGAGTTGGAGCAGGAGGCAAGCTTAAATTGCTTGCTAGATTAGAATAGAGTGGGAAAGGGTTAAAAGCTTGGTCAGATTTTATTATTGGAACATTTGTGAGGTTTTACCTCTTTAGTGTATTTGTCAGATCCTCTTGTTCCTCTTGCCTTGTGATACCATGTGTATCAACAAAAGAAAATCAAAGGAAAATTCCAAATAAGGATATAGAATGCAATAACAGGTTTAAGGGAGGTTGTAAATTTTTCACATTTTTTGAAAAGTAAATAAAAAGACTGGACATCAAGTTCAAAAAATGTGCAGGCCGCAACTCTTTAGAATGCAAAAGGATAAAAACAAAATAATTAATCTAACAAATGGAGACAACATTTCAATGCTATTTCATGTAAGCCAAAATTTGGAATCAATATCATTTTACATTAATCTAAAGCAGATTTGTAATTATTCTTTCCCTAAGCTAGAAGAAGCAATATGTGCCATGTACCGTGGGTCATATTTAAACACAGGAAATGTATGTCATGACAGCACATGGCAGCTCCAAGTGCATGCTTTATTACCACTTTTTACTTACTTAGCAACAGTCAAGAATTCATCGCTGGCATCCTCCTTTGTTAAATATCAATTAAAAAAACAGAATCATATTGCTAACCTATTTGGATTGGGAGAGACAGTGTCTGATGTTGGCCAGTGAGACTTCAGGTGATCTTTCACTACTGACTTAATCTAAATTTGTTTTAATAAATAAGCACATGTATATCCTTTAAATATTCAGAGTTTAAGCCCAGTGATGACTGGCCATATTTAAGTATGATTGTCAGCTATTTTGCAGCACGGATTAGACAATCAGAATTCAAATCATTCAACAGCTGTGACATTTGGTGCTGCACCATTTATTGCGAGTTGCACCTAAAAGCATCTAAATAGTTAAGCTTAAGCGCAATGGCCCTGATTTACTAAAGCTCTCCAAGGCTGGAGAAAATACACTTTCTTCAGTAAAGCTGGGTGATCCAGAAACCTGGAATGGATTTCTTAAAATCATTTGCTATTTGCTAGCAAATGTTTTGAATCCTTGACCGGATCCATTTCAGGTTTGCTGGATCCCCCAGCTTCACTGATCAAAGTGTATTCTCATCAGCCTTGGAGAGCTTACTGTGAAATGCATAACTGCTTCATCTTCACGTTACTTTGGAAGCACCGATCACACTTTTTTTTCCCTTTTGTTAGAAATAAACCACAGAATAGAAGAATGTACCCATACTCAGGGTATAAAAAGAATCTTTTGTTTGTACCTGGAAACACGGGAGATACTAGGGCAATGAACTGTTTAGATCAAACGGCTGAGGTTAGCAAAAGATGAAATAATTTAGGATCATTAAAGAAATGACACATGGTTGGGTTCATGTATGACTACAATGCTCTTCCATTGTAGGAGATATGAGGCAATTCTAAAAGGAGAAAATGGAATGTGTGTGTGTGTAGTTAGTGACACGACTATGTACAGCGCTGCGTAATATGATGGCGCTATATAAATACTGTATAATAATAATATAATAAGAGCTAGTATGCAAGTATTTTATTTAAAGAAGGGTTTATGATATATAGTGCTTTAGCAAAATAAATGTCATTCAGTTAAAGATCACATGTACTTTAAAGGTACTATATCTCACTAACATATTAGTAATCTATTGCTTGTATTTTTATTTTTTTATTTTTTGCTAGGGAATGAGATAAGCCTAAATAATTTATTAATTTAACTCACGACTATTGATAGTCCAATCTTCTTCTATTTACTCCAGGAATATTGGTGGAAACCCCTATACCATCATGTACAAAGCAGGATATTTGTGATGGAATTCATAAAAAGGATGGTGACAAGAATGGTTGGAGACTTGTATGAGGAGAAGCTTTGGAGCAGTGTTTCTTAACCAGAGTTCCATGAAACCTTAGGGTTCCACCAGAGGTTGCTAGGAGGTACTTGAGCGAAAAGTAGTTTGGACCTCTCAGGTCAGATTAACTGACACCAATGATGTTTGGCTATCTGTATAGGTGACATTCCCCCCAATGTCCAGCAATATAAGAGGCATTTTTACCATAGCTAATGTACTGTTAGCTGTAGATATAACCATTATAACAGGAGTTCTCCAAGGCCTGAAAGATATTTTATGGGTTCGCCTATCTTAAAAAGGACAAGAAATACTAATTTAGAGGATAGTCATCACAATTGTTACAAAAGAAAGGGAAGACTGCAGGAACCTTGATAAGATAATTAATACTCATTCCCCCAAAAAAATGCAGCATTGGAGTCTGTATATAGTATCAACTTGGGAAAGAGGACATGTTTAAAACTTTCAATATTGTCTAGACTAGGCTTTAACCTAGAAAGGATAAATGAAAATGTGTTCATACAGACAGACAAATCAAGAATTTTTCTCTCTTTGTTTTTTTTTTGCGCCTGTCCTTCCAAAGCTATCAAGGACCCATGTAGTTCAAATTTTGTTTGGTTACCATAAAACTTCTAAGCCATGCTAAGGATGTCTGGATTCTCCGAGTCACACTGAATAAAAACTCTATAAGAGGACAGCAATACAAACCCGAGGAGAGAATGGACAAACATACAAACCTTTGGCAGGTAAAACAGCTCCCTTCATATGTATTTCATATATGTATTTACTGATTTACCTGGAGTTATGGTGGAACTAATGTCCCACCTTGAATAATACATGATCAGGCAGGTCACTATTGCATAAAGGGACAGGCAATGTGCCTTCTGCAAAGATCTGCCCCACACACGTCATCCTGGTACGGCCAATCAAGAAGTCTGAAGATCAAAAGAAGGAAAAAGAAAGTAAAAGGAAGGTGGTGGCGCTTTGCAACGAAACAGGAATAGATGACTAGCACAAGTTTAGTTCTGCTTTAGGCTCTAAACACAGCCTCAAAAGTGTTTCCTCCACAAGCATCTATTCATTAAGATGAAGCAACTAAAGTCCTTACTTGGTATAGTAATTTATACAAATAATATAGACACAGAAATGTTGCTGCCTACATCAAATCTAATTTCAGGCTCCCACCTGGTTTATAAGGAAAATAAGACAAAGATTTGATAGCAACAATAATATTATTATTATCCATTATTTGTATAGCAGAGATATTACGTAGCCCTTTACAAAGTTCATAGTCATGTCATTAGCTGTCCCTTTGAGAGGCTCACATTTCAATGTCCCTACATCATTCATATGTCTTTAATACAGTCTAAGGTCAAATTTTTTATGGGGGGAAGCCAAATAACCTAACTATGTTTTTGGAAGGTGAGAGGAAAACCACACTAGCATGGTGAGAACCTGCAAACTCTAAGCAGATAGTGTCCAGGCCAAGATTCGAACTTGGGAAAAGCCACTGTGCTGCCCGTTATAACAGACATGGCTTTTCGAAAGAATCTAAGATTTCCATACACTAACAATGGTCAAAAGCAATATAAACTCATCAGATAAAAGCTCTACAATGTGCACCTTTTGTGTGACATTCTACACTGCAGGATAATACACTTTTGTAAAATAAATATTCTCCTTATGAAATACTTACTAGACTGAAGAATACAAATGATATGAACTCTGCGCCAAATGTTTTCCAGTGTGAAGAAGAACCTGGTGTGTCTTGGGAAAGGCACTTAATGATTCTGTTAAAGAATGGAATACAACTTCTAATCATGTGCTCTGGGTTACAAGAAATAATAGAAAAGCATAGGTTCACACTTTAAGTTATAGCTGTTCTTAACCCACAACTCGCAGCATGCTCTGATCACCGCTTATTGGAGAATATTTGGAGCTTCAGGTCAGCCAGAGCAGCAAAAGACAAAACACTGAGCAGGGATCATTATAGAGCTGTCCGGCTATATGAAGGCAGGTTCTGGTATACAAAGGATGCTGACTACATTGGCAACTTGTACAGCTTTCAGCAATTGGTACCTGAGTGGCTTTCTGAAGAGACATATAGTGATAATAAAACCCAAGTCTTTGATTGAATAGCAACTCAAGAAACAAGTAAAATCAATCTGTAAACTACTAATGCAATTCAGGTCTTGGGGCTTGTTCAAAATACAGTACACGGTGTACCATATAGTATCTGATACACAATACCATCAGACACTGCACAGAAAACAATGTCTGACATTCAATACGCAATGCAGTGCAGGGTGTTGATATAATGCATGGCTGCATGCATTCCTGCCCATTTCTTTGTGATGTATTCATTGTAGTGAATATGGTCAGTGTTACTGACAGCAGCACACAAGTTTGTGTTTGCTATGCATGACACTATACTGTGCAGCTCATTCAACCATTATAGTGTAAACTAAACCATAGGGTACTGTAAACATATTCAGTTCAGGAAGTTTTTTTAATTTTCCTGTAGGCTGTTTGGTGTGTTAATATTGCATGCATGCCATGTTTATGTCCTGATATTTGTTTAATGAGTGTCAGAGTTTTTGCTGCATTTTTCTGCATGCTTTTGTATATATTTGTTATGCTGTAGTCCGTGTGAACAAGGTCTAGGAAAGTGGCATTAAGAATCAAAGAACATTTTTTAGAAAGGCCAGGATTTCAGAATATTTTGGAGATTTTGGAAGCAGGCAAGCCAAAGGCAGAACATGAACATCTAGCTGGGTAGAAGCACCAGGAGCTCTGTATTAAAATGCAGAATAGTTGTAACACTGACCAGGATTTCTGTGTTCCCCCAAAGGTTGGACTTTGAATACCAGCCACAAAATGTCAGCAAGGTTAACAAAAGCAACCATTTAACAGATTCCCACCTGATATAACGATGCCAGGCAAATGATAAAGCAAATACCAGGAGGCAGATTTGAACAGCAAGGTTATACTAGAGCCTTGGAAATATTTTGCTTTGTCTAAAGTCCAGTGTTTCTCTGTAGTAGCAATAGTGGTTTTAACAAGTCTAAAGCTGCGTACACACTTCCAATTTTTATCGTTCAAAATGAACGACGAACGAACTATGAACGATCGATTGGGCAAAAATCGTTCGTAAAAAAAGTAACCAACGACGCCGACGAACGAGGAAAGTCGTTGGAAATGAACGACCGGAGCGGCGGACTGGATTGGACGACAATCGTTGACCATCGTTCGTGTGTACGATCGTTCATTGATCGTCCATGGTCTGAGCATGCGTGATGAACGAACGTTCGTTCACTTCCTGTCGTGCACGTCACTTCTTGTATCGCTCAAACAATCGCATCTATTGTGTGTACAATATCTACGAACGATCGTGTCGTTATCTGTATGTACAGGATCGGTGCTATACGATCGTTCGCAGATATCGTGCAGGATCGTTCGTCGTTCGTTTAACAACGATAATAATTGGAAGTGTGTACGTAGCTTAAGAGCCTAAACTGCATTTAGTCAGGACCTTTAATGCATACAAAATCATAGAATTGTTCATTTAAGCTTAAGACAGGTGTTTGTTAGTTTGTTCCAGCCAAAAGAATAGCCCCAATGGATAATCAAAGAGGAGTGGACTCCTATTTGCCCAGCCTGTGGTTACATATAGTCTATCTGTGGGAGAAAGAGAAAAAGGGAGGGAGGGAAAGCCAGGCTTTTGAAGGGCAACCAGATTTAAGTTTAAAAACACAAATTTCTTTTTTGTTCCAACAACATAATTTAAAAGGTTGAGAGCTGTGTCTCTATAAATTAATCCTAGGCTAACATAAAACCACTAGTTTCGCAAAAAAAAAGTAATATGGTTTAGTATCATACTGGGTTAGTGATGGTGGTAAGGTGTCCCACCCGACGCGTTACACCCAAACCTGGCTTCCTCGGGGGTAAGAGGATACTTAGTATGATTGCTGGGGCTTTTTACCACATTAAGAGCCTTGTGATAGCAAATTACTACTTGTAAGTGATTTGATAGTAAGACCGATATCAGTTTGGATGTACTGCTGGTGTTTTCAGATGTTTGAGTAGAGTGAACGCTGTGACAGAAGCTTGAAATGTTTATTCCAAGATTTTCATATGCACAGTGGTTATGACATCGCAGTCTGTCTTAGTAGAAGTAAATGACAGTGATCCAGCAGGGGAAGATAAAGTGTTGTCTTCTTGGATGGAGTATTTTCAATGTGGTATGTGGGTGAGGTGCGAGCAGCCGTCCAAAGACAGGTGACCTTGACTCCAGACCTCAAGGGTCAAGTTCCGAATAGATTTCCATATTTCTCTTACAGTAATAAATGTAGTAAGAAATGGTTTATAAACAGTTAAACTTGGCCTGTAAGGTTTGGATTTGAGGACCCGATTTAAAATTTTGTTTGTCAATTCCTAAATGATGATGGGCGAACTTGGTCCAAATGGGTTCTCTATGTGTTTAGTGAACTCTGTGGGCAGCATGGTGGCTCAGAGGTTAGAACTTTCTCCTATGCGGCGCTAGGCCCCAGGCTCCAATCTCGGGCAGGACACTATCTGCAATGTTTGCATGAGTTTGCATGTTCTCCCCGTGTTTGCATGGGTTTTCCTCACACATTACAAAAACATGCAACTAGGTTAACTGGCTTTACCCCAAAATTGCCCTTAGACTGTATTGTGTTAGTGATCTATGACTATGGTAGAACATTAGATTGTGAGCTCCTTTGAAGGACATTTAATGACATGACTATGGACTTTATAAAGTGCTGCATAATAATATGTTGGCACTATATAGATACTGTGTAATAATTATAATAATATTAAAAACCCTCTGCCAAGATCCCACGCTGGAAAGCACTGCCTGCCATACAGTTAGTAACAGCCTAGTTGCAAATGCAAATAGCAAGAAAATGTCCCGTTGGCTGCTGCTTGGTAGGTGCCAACACTCATGTCTGTGGCCACTTTAACTGATAAATCACTGAGAAACCAGTGACTGGCTATGCCAGAGGATCTCTACTGTTGGCAAACCTTTCTAGGTATGCTCCTCATGCTGTCTTTATAGTTATAAACATGGGCACAGATTCAGTGTGCATGCCTTTAGTAAAATATAAATGCTTGAGTGTTTGCATGATGCTACAAATCTGATTAGGTAAGGTATACAGGCAACTTTACAGGTGGTTTCCCTTTTGTTAGTTCCCAATAAAACGATGATGGCAGATAGCCTAACACGCTTTTATTTGCAGGATACAATCTTATAGTTGTTTCCAGCTTTCGCTACAAAACGGTAATTCTCGCTTTCGTTACAGATTGATAAACGCCAAATATGCATTCTGTACCGAGAAGTCTCTGAGGATCTCTATCCCAACAGTCTAGCAATTTAAATGCATTTCCTTTCATTGTTGAGGATAATGAACCTTTTTATATCAGTCCAGGTGTTTTGCCGCTCTTCTGTATTCAAATTAGATCTAATATCTTTCTCTTCTGCTCTGTGAACAGTAACCAATTTAGTTAGATGGGGAGAAACTGACTATTTAAATAAACATACTTTGTAAGTATCTGAAAGATGCGGTCTAAATTTTCTATGAAGTTCCAATGCTAATTTGACTCTAACCTATCATAGGAATGTTTGCAATCAGATCTCGTTATCTTCAAGCATTCAAGAATAGCTCAGAAAGTGCATTCTAAGGTGAAAGTGCAGAGTACAGTTTAATTCTGTTCAAATTATACACATAAAGCTTCAAAGCTGATTTTAGGATCAACATAGCACTGCCAAAAAGCACAACTAGATATTTGACTCCTATCCCCTTACCACATATCATATGATACAATCTACTGCAGAACTCGCTTCAGCCAGAGAGTAGACATAAGACGAGTGACAACACTCTAAAGAGGACATCGCTCTATTCTCTCCTCCTCTGAGCAACCTCTCATTTGTACTGTAGATAAACAATGTGCAATGCAGTGGAAATTGTACAGTGTTATACTTTCTCCCAGTCCTAATCCTGGTCTGAGGATTATGAATTAAAGATGTGGAAATGTATGCTATCTTAATACATACAAATCTACCTAAGTGATGAATTAATATCTGCTTGGAGTTTAGCTTTATGATAATTTTCCACACTGTAAAAAGACACACATAGTGTTACAACCATATACTTTAAAACCCTGCTAACAATCCATACTGGTAGGCTGCTTTCGAACATGAAAGGAATCATTCAGATAATGTGCATTTCCAATGACAATCATATACTGTATGTAGTGATTCACTGTGCAGGGCTGTCAAAGAATTAAAACGTACAGCCAGTCTAAAAGACTATTTATTCCATTGATTTGCAAAGGACGGCAAATGAGGTCATCATTCCGTAGGTAGTGGTAGGTTGTAACACAGAAGTATACTATTGTATTTGTGTAATAAGACTTTTTTTACAACAGGGATGTTGACAGCCCTAAGTATATGTATGCAATAACGCCTACTAATATCCAAGTAACTCATGTCAACCTTGCTGAATGAACGCCATAAAATAAATTCAAACACTCAAACATGCAGTTATTATGTCTCTAGATTTTTTACGCTGTTAGTTCAATACTCAAACATATACAGTATTGATTTGAAGGGAAGTCATCTGCACCCAGTGCATACTTCAATTTGTTGTAGATTAGTCCTACAATGACCTAATATGTCAGTTATTTAGGCTGTTTATGGGAAGCTTTCACCTGCCTATTGCAAATGTAAGAAATATGGGTTAAATATATAGAAGATGAATAGGCCGCTCCTAGGAGATCCAGAAATGATGTTCGCTATATTATATGAAGACATCATTTTACATCATAGGTGTTGCTCTGCAATTCCTCTGGAGGAAGAGAATACTATAGTGAGTGATCTTACAAAGTGCTGTATTTCCGTTTGTCTGCACACCAAGCAAGAACATCAGATTAGACGCTGATCTAATCAAATCCCAACACAAGCATAAAAAACGCTGTAAAATATTCCCTGGAAGCTCAAAGGTGAATCTTTCAGTATGTGACAATGCTTTGCACAGTTGGCTGCAAGAGAAGGTTCTTTCACACTATGGACTGTCTTCATAAATGAACTTTAAAAAAGGAGAAAACAAACATACAGATAACTACAATATGGCATGGATGGTTTAAAATAAACATATTTGTACCTATACAGTACTGGCAAACTTCAACACTTAAGCAAATATTTAAGGTGCCTTTGCACAGAATTAAATGCATTTTCTGCAGCAGAGGTGCACCAGCAAGTTTTAACACTTTCTAGAAGTGTCAAGTGTTGGTCCCATTCACTCCAATACATTCCTATTGGGCAGAAAGGCCAATAATATATATATATATATATATAAATAAATATATAAATATATATATATATATATATATATATATATATATATATATATATATATGCCAAAAAGGAACATGCAGGGGGAAGACAGCATTCAGTACTTCCCAGAAGAGTTAGATCTTGCTGGATGTTACACCAATTCTGGGCAGCTACTCAATTATGGTTCTATTGAGATGCTTTATTGCCACTCATTGATAAGAACAGCCCATAATATGCTCTAACATAACTAGGCTCACATAAATAAAAAATTATATGAAGACTGCTATTGCAAACTTATCTTTCCTAATTCTAGTTGCCTTACTGTCATGATGTTCTATTGTGTTTAGTATTCTTCTTTTAAAGCACAGGCCTATAACGAACATGCAGAACAGAATTTCTAAACTGCATTCTTCTCCTGGGGCACTGTTTTTGGAAGTACTAATGCAAGTGAAATTAGGTTTTACATTTTACGTATAGAAAACTCAAATCTTGTCTCAATGGGGGTAGATTTTAAGAGTCTTCTACACTTTAACCTGTTTTCTGTAACTCCTAAATTTCTAGAATGGTAAGATTAGGACATCAGGGAATTATGTTGTCTGTACTACTGGTTCAGTCCTGAGAGGGACAATAGAACAAGAGAAGATTTCACTTGCAATAGTTGGGCATAAAATGCATTGTACTTTTGGATAACCCATAAGAGTACGAAATTTCTGGCAGGTAAAGATGGCACAAATTTTCAGGGAAGGTCAGGTGTCTTAATGGCAAATATATTTTTGCTAAAATTTTTTGTTTTTTATGTTTCCTCCTAATTATGGACTTGCATGACTTGCAGAAGAAATCTTTTGCTAAACACAGCTGAAGTTTTGAGTGATTTTAGGGGGGGGGGTGGATGGGGTGAGCTCTTTCTGCAGCCTCTTGTAACTCTTTTATGACCAAGACAAACTCTGCAGTTGTTTCTTTTTACAGCTTGCTCCAAAAATTAATGAATGTCTAGGCTCCATAATTTTTTTTTGCTTTGTTTGTGATTAATTCACTGTGAGGATTTATACAGTAACTGACACTATGCTGCCCAATAAAATGTTTAGACAAACATCTATCCTAATTGCAGTTATTAAAATAATGTAACTATGCAGTACAGATTGCTAGAAAGGTAACTCCTCGAGATTGGAATAATCCATTAGATAAAATGTTGTTGAACCCAGAGGTTCCCACTAAGACTATCTCTAAATTGTACGAATTCCTTAGAACTGACACACTATGAAACATCTATGGTAAGCATGGCAAAATGGCGGGCTCATTTTCCGGACCTACTGGTTTCGAAAATTCTGCAAATGTAGTTCAATATAGAGAAATGTTTTTTTACACTTTTTCATTGAAATTATATCTCACCTCAGAGCGCCTATTATATGGGTCTTTAAGATAGCAGTACATGTTTTAAATGTGGAGCCCAAGTGGCTACTCTTTATCATAATCTCTGGGAATGCCCGATTATTTAGCAATTCTGGAGACGAGTGGTACAATATATTCATAGATATCTACTGAATTACATACCATTCACACCAGAATGGGTAAATTTGGTTTAGTGGAGTTTGGGGGAGTCCAATTTTACCAGGGGCACTAAAAGACTAGCACTTTTACTCTCGGCTATCGCTAAGAAAACCATTCTTCATTGCTGGCTAGAACCCACTTCCCCCTCTATGCGTCTTTTTATTAATAAATTGCAAGAACTGTTCCAAATGGAATGGATAGAGGCTTCTTTTCACAAAGAATCCAAAACTCAACTCTTTTTTTGAAACTTGGGAATGCGTCATTGACACACTAAACCTGGCTAACAAAACAAAATTGTACAATTGCTTTCGTCACACTACATGGTACCAGGGAACTAGTAAATGACCCTATTGTTCTGTGATGTTAAATATGCCCATTTCCTGTGGACTATTACTGCTGTATAATTGTTGTATATTCTACTGAAAAGTATTGACCTAAAATTTTGCCTCCGGTGAAAAACGTACAGTTTTGCACTTCTGTTGAAAAAAAAAAAACTTTATATAGTTTATTTTCTTTTTTGTTTTAACAAAATGTTTCAACCTCAATAAAAATATATTTAAAAAAATAAATAAATGTACCTGTTCTGACTTACATACAAATTCAACTTAAGAACAAACCTACAGTCCCTATCTCGCATGTAACCCGGGGACTACCTGTACTTAAACATACGTTTTAACAAAACACTTAAACATTGGCTCTGTATTCATACATGCTGTTTTAGTTTGAATTTTAATTTTGGAGGGTTTTCTTTTAGACCTAATGCAAATAATATGCATAGTGAGGTATGTGAGCTAGCCAATCAACATTTTATTCTACTCCATTAGGAGGGTCAGGTGGGGTCTTACAATAAAAGGTGGAGTGACAGAGTGCATTTTGTTACTTGGAAATAAATACATAACCAGTAATGGTTTGTAAAATGAGCACAAAGTCTGCAAATAAAAGCACTTGAAAAATAATTATATTTCAGTGAAAAATAGGAAATGGACTAAACATCTTGTGAAGTATAGAGTGTATGTTTAAAAAGCACGGCCATCTTCCATTTAAAATACTAGCTGATTTATTTTTAAATGAATGGATGTGCAATAGAAGAGTTGATGTGCAATGTATTTCAGGGAAAAGAAATGGAGAAAACTTTGTATTCTATATTATTAATAGTATTATTAATAAATAGGATTTATATAGCGCTAACATGTTATGCAGCACTGTACATTAAATGGGGGTTGCAAATGACAGACGAATACAGACACTGATACAGGAGGAGAGGACCTTATTCCAAAGAGCTTAAAATCTAGTAGGTGGGAAAATTTACAAACAATAGGATGGGATATATGTAGTGGTGGGAAGTAGTGATGGTTTTATAAGAC
Source organism: Pyxicephalus adspersus (assembly GCF_032062135.1). Taxonomy (NCBI): domain Eukaryota; kingdom Metazoa; phylum Chordata; class Amphibia; order Anura; family Pyxicephalidae; genus Pyxicephalus; species Pyxicephalus adspersus. The sequence goes on from NC_092861.1 coordinate 129,122,220, forward strand.
AGAAGAATATGGGTAGGCAAGTTTGAAAAAATGGGTTTTGAGTGCACTTTTAAATGAGCAGAAAGTAGGAGCAAGCCGAATAGGATGAGGAAGACCATTCTGGAGAGTTGGGGCAGCTTTAGAGAAGTGTTGTATCCGTGCATGTGATGAAATTATGAGTAAGGAAGTCATTAGTAGGTCATTGGAGGAGTGGAGCGAGTGGCTGGGGGAATATTTTTTACCAGGTCAGAAATGTAAGTGCAACATAGAAGGCATTTACTGAAATGAGAAAGAGCACCCTCGGAATGTGGTGGGACAATGGAGTCATGGATCATGTCAACCAAAATTCCTGAGTAATATTTCCAGCACCTTGTTGAATCAATGCTACAAAGAATTAGCGTAGTTCTGAAAGCAAAGGGGGGTCTAACCCAAAACAGTTAAAGTGTTTCTAATAAAGTGTTTTTGAGTACATACTTATATATTCTATAAGGGCACAGTAAAAGCACTAACAATCATATTAGCCATACAGTGTACACATGATAGATTGAAATAAAATATATATATATAAATGTAAAAAGGGGGGCATAGACACACACAGTCCTGTCTGGCAGAGATGGATACCTTTTTTTTCTGTATTAGGTTTCCACTGTAAGGCAAAGAATGTTGGGAAATGTAATCTAGTGTCTAGTCGTCCTATACTGGGTATCACATGGTCAAATCTGATTGACTTTCCCATTGGCTGAATTTAGAGATGAAGGAAATAGCTGTAATGGAGTATAAAAGCAAACATAGCTCATGAAACAGATATTCCACCACTTTGTTTCCATACACTGCTTTCCCTTCTCACTCTGATTACTATTAGAAATGACCTAATGTTCAAGTTTGGGTTATTGCAGAACTATACTGCCTCACTTGCCATTTCTGAAGGGTAAGAACACCCCTATAGGAAAATAAAATATTGTCATAAAAATTACATTTACCTTTAAAAAATCAGTAAGGTGTGACTTGTCCCCCACCCTGTCCTCAATATTAGTGCCATGGAAGTTAAAGTATCTGAAGCAGTGGTGCCAGAATTGCTTAGTACGAGTGCCAAGATTGCCGAATTTCAGTGCAGAGTTACACAAAGGGGCGCGTTCAAACCCCAATGATCAAGAGCTAATGGGAGTGTTCCACACTGTATTTAGTAGCAGGGCTCTGTGATTGTTAATGAACACAGCAAGAAGTATTTCCACAGGCTGATGCAGTCGGAGTCTGGAACATTCCCCACTGTGCAACTTGCTGTAAGATGAGCTGTCCACTGGAAGCAAAACTAGGCAAAAGAGAATGCCAGGACTGGAGATGGAGGCACAGGAGACAAGGGTTCATTAGAAGACCTTTGAAGGATTAAAGACATTTACCTGCTTTTAGCTTTAAGTTTTGTGGTGGGAAAGTAATTCAGAACTCCAAGGATTTCTTGTTGACTGGTCTTCCCTTTTATGGTGATTCATTCCAATTTTCTGAGTCTGAATCCTGGCTTTAATATTATATATCTCTGATTCCATATTCTTGGGATTGTGGTCCTGACTAGGCTCTAAGCATTGTGATAAGATTCCAATTAGCTTATGAGCCCCCTTATGATTATTTCAATGTCCCACATGTTCTCTCCATCTCAAGCCTCTGATAATAGTCAACAAGAGCTCAAGCATCATACATAATACCAAGATTTAAACTATTAAAGTATATTGCAATTTTCTTTTTACTTTGTTTGTTGGTGTTTTAGCTGCTTACATTAAAAAAGAGACAACAGAAGAGAGTTGTAACAAACAGAAACCAAACAGCCTCTACTAAAACAAGCTGTGAATCATTTTTAATTTATAGCAATAGTCCGGTTGCCCTTCTAGCGCATCTGAAATAATAGCAGATGACATTTTAATTTCATCCCTGGAATTGACTTGCTATAAGTTACTGAACATCATTTGGAGTGTATTAATACATTACAAACTACAATTTTTCATTGTCACCCATACAAGACATTACATAAACGCATCAGGCGCAGCTCGAATGTCACTCTCTTAAATGCCTTGCTGCCACAAACGAGTGTTTACCGAGACCTCAATGATGTGTGAAGAGATTAATACCTAAAACAAGACACATTACATTGTTTTACTTAGACCATTGATTCTTATGAATATATTTGGTAGATTTGAGAAAGAGACATCAGTGTAGCAGAACCACTGCGAAACAACATGGAGCCCTTTGAGACAGCAAGAAAGGGACGAGTGAGTTTATTGTATTAGCGCAGCAAGGAAAGATATATATTAGAAAAAAAGGATAAAAAATCTGCGATAAAATAAAATCCTCAGGACGAAGAAGATAATCAGTAAATGGATTTCTGGAAGTTAAAATTTCAGTTTTCCATTATAAGGGAGGGAATAATCCCCTGAAACATAATCCTGTATCCATTGCTCCCCATTTTAAACATTACCCCCATTTGACCAGCCATTTATGCTACTTGTGAACTCCAGATTAATGTTCAAAACAAAACCTTCTGTAAAAAGGTAGTTCTTTACAATGCAGAGGGAGATATTAGAAGCAGAATTTTCTTCTTTAGCCAATTCCTCCCATAGGGCAGTTGGTGAAGTAGTGAAGCAACATAAGACCTAGAGTTGAGTGGTGCAAAGTACAATACTGTAGTGGGAGGTTTGGGATTGGCAGAAAATGTACTATATCAAGGTATGTGATAGGAACAAATTTTTTTTTGAATAAGGATTTTGCCTTTTGACATCAGAGTTCCTGGCAAAACAGTGCGCAACACTTTAGTACATTTTAGAATCACTAATACAGCTGTAGTCATAGGAGTGCTCACATACTAGGAAGCAAGCTGCTATTTTTTCAGTTAAAAATTTACATTGAAGGTACACTTTCTGGGTATTGCTTTAGCACAATTGACATTTCTAAAATGTTCCTATAATATAGAAAACCTTAACTGCTTAAGGTTTAGGTATATATTCAGAGACACAAAATATAGACAAAGATTTATTCCCTTTCATGTGCTTTAATCCAGACCAGTGTATTGCCATAACTTGACTGCTGCCTGAAATGTAACCACAGACAAGGACTGGAAAAAAGAAAGGTGTATGCATTACATACATTGTAAATTTAATGTTTTAAATGCAAAGAAACATATATGGAGATTTATATTCTTCACTGTAAGGTCTGTGACAATGTGGCTCTCTCAGGAAGTACGGTAGTTTCAGCAAGTTCTATAGATTGCTTTAAGAAAGAGCTGGATGCTTTTCTAGAAGCACAGAATATAACTGGGTATTAAATATTTAAATTAAATTTAACGATACCAGAGACTGTTGATCCAGGGAACATCCAATTGCCTCATGGAATCAGGAAGGAATTTTTTTCCCTGTAGGAGCAAACTGTACCAGGAGTTTCTTATGCAATCCTCTAGATCAATTATGTCCATAGGGTTTTATATCTCGGATATGTTTATTTCCCTAGGGGTTGAACTTGAGGGACTTATGTCTTTTTTCAACCTGACTATGTCATTATATTGCAATATACTTATGCAACAAATAAAGGAGACAGCTAATGCTGCATATGTTTAGTTGCATGCAGAAAGCCATGTTTGCAGGCCAGGACTGTTAACAATGCAGGCTTCATTCTGCCTTGACAACTGGCTGTCAAGAAATACAGATAATGGGGATCAGGGTTAAGATACACCAAAGCAGTTTGTGGTTATCTTATTTTATGGGTTAACTGCAGAACAGAAATTATCTTTATGCTAGTGAGTGAATACGTTTTAGTTAATACAATGAATCAAATTGTTGTTGGCAGCAACCACTTTCCTTGTCCTCAGTAATTGTATTGTGAAAGAGAGTACACTACAGACAAGCTAAATATACAGTAAACAGGGGAATGGTTACTCTAGTCTGGGCCTGGGGTGACAACTATTAAACTAAAGGGAAAAGAAAGGCAGAAGTAAGTCACATTTACATGTGCAGAGTTTTTGTAGTCTCCAATAATTTGAAACGCCATAATCCACCTAGTGGCCAAAGAAAATGGGAGCACTTTCTTAGGTAGAGCAACAAAGAGGTATATTTGTTTTTTCAAACATACCAGTATAAACGGATACAATATTGACATCCGCCCATAATAATTCATGTGGTGGATCCACTTTAAAGAAATCTCGAATATGAATATTCATCCATGAAATGATAATTTTTACTCTGTAATCTTTAATTTTCCTACCTGCTATTTATTTCTCCACTGTTCGCAGTCACAATGTAACAATTTGTAAAAGTCCAAGGCTTTTAGAAGCATAACAAGTACCAAATTACACCTTTTTATTCCAATTTCTTTAGATTGCAAGCTTCCTGGTGCTGTGTTATTATCTAAACTGTTACTGTAGTATGGTTTAAAGGAATATATAAGCAAGGTTATGGTAGCTGAAAGAAGTAAAGATTGTTATTACATGAAAGATATAAATCATGCAGTCAGGTATATATTCTGAAAAAGGCCACAAAATGTTAGAAAGAACCTGATTTGTACTGCATTATGTATTCTATTTGTGTTTAGATAATCTGACTTAAAGTGAACCGGTCATGTCCACCAAATGTATGAACCTTTATTATTACCTATCTGCAATTGTCTTGAATTAATTCATTGTGCCTGTGGAGGATCCTGGATTATAGGGACAGGCTATCCACAAGGCTTTAATTTGACTTTCTCGTTGAAGACGGGTATTAATACAAAGCCCAACTCCTGCTATTTAACTGTCAAATATCAGAGCCTCAGCAGATAGTAAGATTCTGTCATATGATACTGTTTATGCTGCTTTCCACATCACCAGTCAGTTCCCAGGATCTTACACAACTAGCACTGGAAAAGCCCTAAAGCAAAATATAGAAAGGTTGATGTCTGAGAAAAAGACTGCACAAAAAGTGCTAGAAGTCTGTTCAATCTCTTTTCACATCAGCAAAAATGCAATCCATACAGGCTACAAAAGATAGTAAAAAAAACCTTTTGTTGCTATCAGGGCTTTTATATTTTATATCCTAAAACTTTTTGCTAGTTTCTTTTAAATTTGTGAAAACTAATGTATAAAAGAGAAATAAAGCAAGACAAATATGTTTCTATGATTTAAGCAGTGTAAAACAAAGGAACAACCCTCAACATCATGGTGTATCTTAAAGTGTATTTAAAGCCAAAACTAAAATATAACATACCGGCATAGACTACCTGTCCTAGGAAATGGTGGCTATACAATCATCCAAGTGTGTTAGGAGCCAAAAAACGGCTTTAACAATGTTACCAACTTTATTTTTGGTAAACTAGCAAACCCATGTAGGCCTGGTATCCGGTTTCAGGTTAGTGTCAAAACATCAGCCATTCAGCCCAAGGTGAATAAAAAGCTAGGAATCGCTGATGTTTGGCAATTGGGGTTGGCAGCCTGAGTAATGACATGTATGTTGTATGTTATGCCTGTCATTGTCCTCTGGCTGGATGGACTGAACAATTTGCTGCAATACCTGTCAATGACAGTGTACGGCCAATCCGTCTGGCAAACGATGACATCTGTCATCGTGTTCAGCAAGTAGGTATTTAATTTGTGTATTGTTATATCCAGTGGTGCAATTTTCCAGGGTCCCACCTCTTCTTTGTCTGCCAAACTAGTAATATGACTAATGCTGGCTGTTCATGTGGAAGCATCCGGCATGCGGCCATTATACATATGCTCAGTAAGACACATGTTGTACATTGCTTACCTGTGGCCAGCAGCTCAGCGAATCCAGCCATATACATGTCACTAATAAATTCAGCCAATCCAGCCATATACCTGTCTATATACATGTCACTAAAAAATTCAGCCAATCCAGCCATATACCTGTCTATATACATGTCACTAATAAATTCAGTCAATCCAGCAGGTGGACGATAACAGCATACAACCTGTCATTGTGACATCAGAATTTTTCCAATCAGCTTGATTTTTTAAAGCTCTCCAAGGCTGGAGAGGATACACTTTCATCAGTGAACCTGGGAGATCCAGCAAACCAGTAAGGGAGCTGGTCCAGAAATGCAAATATTTTTTAACAAATTGCAAAGGACTAAAAAATCCATTACACATTTGCTTAATCACCTAAGTTCACTGTTTAAAGTGTATCCTCTCCAGTCTTGGAGAGCTTTAATAAACCAGGCCTATTGACTTCAATGGGATTTAAATTTGCCCTGAAAGTCAATTCGGGTTAATTGTTAACAAACCAAATAGAGGCAAATTGGAACAACACTAATCCCATCAATCCACTACGAAAAAAAGATGAACAAGAGCAAACATGGCCTAAATCAATTGTGTCATATTTCCCCCACCTCCTGGATTGTAAGCTCTTCGGGGCAGGGTCCTCTCCTCCTCTTGTGTTACTGTCTTTATCTGTCAGTCATTTGCACCCCCTATTTAATGTGCTGCGCTGTGTAATACGTTGGCGCTATATAAATCCTTTTCATTATTATTTTTATTAAATAATAATAATACATCAAAACTAATAAAACTAAACTAAAACTAAACTAATAAAAATACATCAATACAAGCAAAACATTATCAGGTAAAAAGTAAATGAAAAAGCCTACTAAATACTAATGCAGCTACCACATCTAAGGATTAGTAAACCAAATATGTATTATATTTTTTGTTTAGGTTGTTCTAGAGTTTTCTATAACTCACTAAAGAAAGATGTAACAGAGCACCTGGCGTGTGAAGTGGGTGCCTTTCTCTCCCACGTGCCTGGTGCATAAACAGATTCAATTTTCCAATAGTGTATTCATCTAGAAGGTATATGTTAATTTATCTATAAAGAAAAAAAGCAAGGCTTCCAAGCAGTTTGCTATAATCTTCATTAGACATGAAAATGGTGCAATATCAGCATTTCCACAAGATACTAAAGAACCGTCTTGCCAATGCAATGCATCTAACTTCATTAAAAATGCATCTGAATTGATTCAAATGAAGCACAATTTTTCATGTGCACTGTAATTCCCAAGTTCACGTCTATTACACCTTAATGACAGAGACATTGCTGGTCAAGGAAGAAAGCCTAAGGCATGTTATGTTCTCATATTACAAATTTACATATATTAAAATCAGAAAGATTCTTAAATTTCCTCGTTTGTGACTCCAATGTGAATGTTAATTGCCAAGCATCATTACATTCTCAAGTGACAAAGTAATGGGAGCCATACATTGTTATTTATCTTGCAACATGTTTGCAAGGTCAGAATTAATTCACAAAAGGTGAATGAACGCTTCTATTAGAAGTTGTGACTGGATTTACTTTAAAAGAGCAAATGGTTGTCTTTAGTGTATACTATGTATGTGAACTTCATTAAAACAACCACACATCTTGAAAATGTGTTTTTTCTGTATCCAAAAATAGACCCTCTTTCTGCACCTTTACTATAATACAGAGCACAAAGTATATCTCAATTAGACGTACCGTACCATTGCATTAGCCAAGACTAATATTCTTAGTTCTAGTCTATGGTTACACCTACACAAAGTTAGATGAGGAAAGTGGCTCAGGGGCCTCTAGGGAAACTTTACAATAGAAGTGAACAAAAAACTCTCTGCTTTAAAATAGGAACCTGCTAATACCAAACTGCAGTATGCTGCAATGCATTCCAATGCATGACAAAACAGGCACAGTCTACATTTTTTTTCTGCACAATGCACAGGGCACTGTTTTAGGAATCATTCACAATCAATGGACCTGTAGCACACCAACCCATTTAACATGTGGAAATGTTATTATTAATATTATTATTAATAAACAGGATTTATATAGCGCCAACATATTACACAGCGCTGTACATTAAATAGGAGGTAGGGGAAGTATCACACAATAGTAATGTGTGCATTTACAATGTGTTACTGCAAGGTGATTCATGGAATTGGGCCTAAGACTAACAATTGGTGGAAGAAGGTTGTTACCTACAGGGTGGAAGCAATAAGGAAACAAAACAAAAAGAATGTCTCTCTAATTTCTCCTTTGAAAATAATTCTTGTTTGTCTTAATTTGAGTTGGGCAAAACTTTTCCTTTTCCTATACGTTTACTACCACTATTCAAAATACCATTGACCATTACCACCGGAAGGAGAAAAGAGACCACAATAAGATGAATGAACAATCTCACTTCCAAGGGCTTATTTTTCTAAACACAACAGGACATCCCCAGAGTCAGAAAGCTTTAAGTAGTATTGCTGTTAATGTTGCTACCTTCATTTAGTGTAACCCTTTAAAATGACATTTTACAGAGGCATACCTGGTGGCACCACATATAAGTAAAAGATTTGGTTCTTTGAAGAAAAAAAAAACAAACAGAAATTTACAATAAAGTTAGTTTGAAAAAGTATAACAAGGGATTAAGAAGTAAGTTTAAGAGTAAAGATTTTCAGTACCAGCAAGCTTGTATCAGTTTCCAGCTTCAATTTTTTTGATATATTAGGTTGATTGGAAATAAGGATCATCATTTTATTAAACAGGATTTTCCTGGCATAATGGGTCACAGTTGGCGACCCATTATTTCAGAAAGTTCTAATCTTCATATTGGAATATATATTTACTGGATTCATTATACTGGCAATTCCTTTTTCAGAAAATGTTTACAGTGACATTACAAACCTAAAACAAGAAAAGAAAACAGGACACCACCACGACTTAATGGTTGAGCTAGCAAGAAAACTGTTATCATGATCCAGACTATGCAGCACCGATCAGTAGTGCATGTGATGTGGCCTTCCATCTTCATAATGTATAAGGCCTTTAATATTATTGCAGTATTTATTTGGTAGCTGTTGAGTTCAATTTAGCTGATAGAAAAACATGCAGACTACAGTGAACTAGTTTGAGAGCTTGGGATTGACTTTATTTACATGGCAACTAGACAGATTTATGTTACTGTTGATGATACTAAAAGCCTGATAACAAAATGGAACCGATAGTGAATGCGGCATGCAGCCAGCGATCAGCCAGAGCCAGCACCTCACTTGGATAACTGCACCTTGCCAAGAAGACTTTTACTTTCACAATATAAATGGGGATTGCCAATCCATACCACAATATCCATAAGCAATTAACTTCAATAACTTACCTCAATTGATCACACAGCAAAGACACCCTCTTAGAAATATTACCCTGAGAATGTACGCAGTATAACACAATCTGTTGTACAAGCAGGCTTTGCCTTGGCACACTACAAGGTAAACAATTAACAGAGATGCAAAAGCATAATAAAATATGTGACAAAGCAATGAAATATTACAACAGACTTACTTACAACAGACTTACAGAAGTACTGGCATGCAATAAAGCATGGTTGTTTATCACATGGAAGACAGGGATCATGCTTGGTTTGTGGCTTGTGAGTCTTCACTAATCAACACAAAACTCATATAAGCTATTTACATTTTTTTTCTATTGGCTAAAAGCAGTGATGCTTGGATCAGCTGCAACTTTGATAAGGTGTCTTTAAGGATGAACTGAGACTAAAATGCTGATTGGCATGAATGGCAAGGTAAACAAAACTGGCAAGCTTTTAAATGTACAGACAGCTATTGCCTGCCCCACATTACCAATTAGCTAAATGGTGCAAGCCAAGGCATTGAGAACACGTACTACTACTTGTAACCACATCAAACAATTGGCGTAAGCCTGTTTTTAAGACATACACAGTGTAAAGGACTGGACAACAGACACCTTTCCCTTGCTTTAAGTTATGGTCTCTCTGAAAAAAAGGTTACTTACTGCGGAAAGGGTCCAAAAGTTTTGTTTGGTAACCCCCGGTTCCAATTTGGTTAGGTTATTGCAGGGCACGGACTCTGGGATAGGAGAGTAGTTCCTTCAAATTATTATTATTAATAACACGGGGAGAACCAGCAAATGCCATGCAGATCATGTACAGACCGTAACTACTATACATACTGGATGAATGCATTGTACACTGTTGGTAAGTGTGCAGTGTTTTTGGACTTCTGACAGATTCATTGCTAGAAATTTGATTGGATTGGTTGGTCCAAAGCAAAACTTTTCCCAGCCCTTAGACAGCTGTTGTCCCTGGTAACATCACATAGCTCCAAATATTGTGGCATATAGGTTCACCTATAAATCGCAAAAGAATAATAAAAAACGTTATATCACATATGCTGAGACATTCCTTTTTAATTAAATGTTTTCTCCAATAAATCTTATCTTTCGATATCTTTAACTGAAGCCTTACTTTTTATAATAACCAGGCAAGCTTTGAAATACAGCAGTTTGTTTGGTAATTGTTCGTTTTTTTTTTTTTCCGCCTTTCTAACAATATTTTGTTACTAGAGATATCTTTCTTCAGGGATCATACTATTAGACAATACTTTCATTTTCAGCTTTTCATTTTGGCCCAATCTATAAATATAATATAAAAGAAATCCCAGCACCTATTTTTGTTTCACTGTAACATAGATTAAGCAAATGTTTTGTCACCCCCAAAACTAATCTGACATGAGAGAAGTACTGTGTATGTAATAGGAGAATGACTTTCCTGAATGTGACCACCTGGTCTGCGAAAATGGTATATTGACCAGAAATTGAGCTGACTAGTCCTTTACATAGCTAAATGACCCAAGCTGTTTAGGGACAACATGACCATGGGTGTATGGTTAACAAAATGGTCATGGATGTACTGATTTGGTCATATGGATCAGCTTTGTAGGACATATTTCTTACACAGATTTTGACAACATACCAGTGGCACCCTGTTAGCATATGGAACTTGCTATTATCTGCGGTACTCCCAAAGTCAGTGTTGAGGTTCATGTCTGAACTGATTGGTGGGGAGTAATGTTTCCCAACACTGGAATCAATTCTGTGATGGCAGCAAAGACCTTCCCCATATGGCTTGGGCCATGTTTAAAGATTTTGTGCACCACAATCTCAGTTCTTACAGAAGAGTTGGAGCAGCAAAGACAGATTCACAATAAAGGTGGTTTGCTCACAACCCAATGACAAATGCTGGCCAATGTTTGCCCTAGCACTCATGGGATTTTATGCCCTAGTTGGAATTGTGAGATCATCCTTATCTTCTACGATCTGGATAAGATGTTATATTTATTTTTTATATTCATAACTGTTTATTAGTGGATTGAACTGGCAGGGAAGTGGTCTTTTAAATTAATTGAATGGAAGACTTTCAACCAAAAAAAGAAATCACTATTCAATTCACAGTTAACATTTTGAGATGCCACCCATCTATTTTCACTCTTTAATTCCTGAGGGTAAATCATAGCGTCTGGGACATTTGAAGTAGAAATCCAAAAATCAAGAGAAGAATGAAAAAAAAAAAAAAAAAAAAACAACAAGCGCTTTACCTTAACAAATAACTGGCAGGAGAAATATTAGCATGCTCGTTTAAGCTAAGAGCCCTTCTCATTATGCTGCAATTGCTTAATGGTCTTGGGGATAGAGCGGATGTCTGGTTTAAAACTACTTTCGTGAATTTCTAAGAGCTTAGACTCATTTTCACTTGGATTCTTACCACACACATACAGCAAGAGAAGGGAGAGGGGAAAAATAGATTCTGTAAGCATTCCAGGAATATTAAAGAGTACAATGCGATTCCTTCAGAACATTTTCATTAGATTGAGAAATCATTCTCAACTGGAGTGCAATTTGCTTGTAACAGTCAGGGATCTAGCCTATTGGAAGATTGTCGCTACATGAATTTAGAGTAATGGAGCGGCGAGTTACGGCTACAAGGAAATAATGCGTCTGGAGGGACAAGATGTCGGCAGCTGGAGACCTCCGGTGACTTTATGACATGGTACGGGATGCTTAGGCTTAGTAGTTTCACAGACAAATTCACTGCCATGAAATTCATCTGTTCAGGCTAACGATCCTTGTGTCTGGCTCCCCGCTCCAGAGCGATGCTTCCCAAACTGCTCATCCTGGCCTGTTAAAATGAGCCTGTCATCAAGCAAATATTTATCTGTTCATTATGTGGAGCACCACAGGATGTGCACCTTGAGTGCAAGAACAAATAGAGATTCTTAGGATTAGGAAATTTTCACTATCATCTAGAGGAAGCAAAATTCTTTTGGACCCTAATAAACGCATTTTGATAAATATAGTTTCCATTCTCATTATAAAAAATAATAAAACTTTTTTCTCTAAATGTTAGATGTGACCTTTAATGACTTTAATTTGTTAGTCTGGGACTTTTTTTGAAAATATATAAATAAATATATATAAAACTTTTTTAAATTATTAAAATAAAATATTTATTTTACAAACAAATATTATTACTGGGCTAATAGGAAACAGGGAAGCCCAGTATTGCATGCATGTTTTTTGGCAGTCTATGTTATAAGACTGACAACTGTGCTAGGATATGGAGGGTCTGCTCCTCCAAAAAATAATACAAGATAAACATGTAATTTAATACTAAAACAATGGTGTTTGATAACATAGATGGCCGTTAACACAAATCAGAAGCACTTCCAGGCACTAAACATTACAAGGGAAATATGAGCCTGTTGGCTGATATTGCAGATAGTGATCAAAAAAGAGTGTTACCATCCCATTTACCCATCAGGAGTATTTGATTGGGTATATGAACATGAAAAGCAAATAGACAGCCCTATTCTACTAAAAATCTGAAGATGATGCCATTTTAATCCTAATATGATTTATAAAATTTCCATGTATTATCAATCTGCAGTTACTGACTTGTTTTACCAAAGCACAACAAAAGTAAACTTCCTTTATGTTATGTTATAATGTAATTTGTTTTCCCTGTGTAGATGAACACATACCTTGCCCCTATAAGAGGATACATAAAGAGCCATGAAAGTACATCCATTTGTAGAGATTTAAAAATGTCTGGGCTACTTTAGAGCTCACAAATACAAGTCACATCACGGCTCTCTATTCCATGCCCTTATTAATGTCTAAATTGGCAATTACCCAGGAGTCGCTTTGCTGCGGTCTCAATATTCCAGTCACTTTCATCATTCCTACATTACCGCCTCACCAACCACATTAAATATTGCTTAGACATATAGAATATTTCTTTTGAGCAGTCAAATATGAGATGAGTTTGAAATCTGCCCATCAATCTCAGGAGTGGTTACAATCTATCCGGCTTATATATTCATGTTATACCCTGAGATCTATTGATCTGGAGTAAGCAAACAGTTAAGCTCTGACCCAGGTTGATTGATGAGGGGAATTAATTCTGTCCACACTCACAATGCAACAATGAGATTTCCTCTCAATCAATGCCTATAGGTATTTAAAGGCAGCAGATATATAGGTGCATCATATGAGAGGGTCTTCAGAAAGGCACAATACACATAATAAGAAATGGATAGTTTGTTTGACCTTCAAATTTGTTCATTTTGTCATTGTTCTTACAGGACAAATTCATTGTAACACAGTATTTACATGTCTGAGGTCTTCAGTACAATCCCTACAATTTTACTGTCAAAATTTAATGAATTTAGCCAATATAATAAAACCAGGCAATGATTGTTCTGTAGTTATATATACGTTACGTTTACGTTTATTATTACGTTTATTATTTTTAAACAGTATTTATATAGCGCCAACATATCATGAAGTGCTGTACATTAAAAAGGGGTTGTAAATACCAGACAGATACAAACAATGTAACAGGATGAGTGGACCCTGTTTAGAAAAGCTTACAATCCAGGAGGAGGGAGAAGTAACACAAAATAGGAGGGAGGATAGATTAACTACAGTCTCCATACTGAAGCTGAACTAATCAGGCTGGAGACCAAATTAAACTAGTAGAGGGCCTCCCTCTTAAACTTTGTTTAAGGGATGATGAATAATGTGAATTATTTTCCTCTGCTGTCTAAAAATCCCAGCATGTGGTTGGGCCCTAAACATCCTGATGTAGAATACAGAACATTTGGTCCTGCACTTTATATGGTGGCCTTGGAAAGCCATGACTAGTCACGCAGTGAACAGAAGTGGATTCACGCAAATGGTCATACAGTGCAGAGGAAGCCTGCAGAAGTGGGGAATAAGGTATTCAACCTTTTTCTAATCCACTTCAGTTAACTCTTGCAATGTAGTGGAGGACCCGCTGCAAGGGTACATTTTTTCCAGGTCCAAATCTCACGCTAGCTTTAAGCTCAATGACTGTCAGGCAGAAGACTTTCACAGCAAAATTTAAAGCCTGGGAATATCTGGAAGTAGGGGGGAAATAATCAAGGTCTGTGTTTTTATATACATCCTTCTGGTGGAAAGGCAGAAGTAATCCTAATTTTTGATGAAACTTTGATTTTACAATAGACCTAATATTAAAATTCACACCTAAAATTAAATATATTGTTATAGATTATTGTGTTTAGTTTTAAAAAAGAACTTCCTGATTGCCATAATAAAACAAGGCTACTTAGGGATCTTTGGATAACTTGGTCATTGGCAAGAGCAACATAGGGCAAGGTTTGCTTTTAGGTTTAGACTGGGACCCACCCAATGAAATTGATTGTACAATATAAAATGCTAGCTGGGGGGTTTACCAAAGCACAACCAAGTATAAGTAACAGATACAGTTATTCTAGTTAAATACTATTGTATTTTATGGTTGTTTCACAATACCAGCAGATGGTGCAGTGTAAAATCCCATATTTGGTGCTCCAGTTTTAATAACATCTAGAAGAGTTGTTCTTGAAGAGAAATATACTAAATAAAACAAATATCCTGGAAATCCAGTTTATCTAAAAATGTATTTTTCTGTTTTTTGGTGAAACCACACACCTTTCTAAATAGAACAACAACTCAAGCTACAGCACTTTTAGCAGCTGCATTTTTGGAAAATTTCAGTTCTGATCTTCTAAGTCACGCCACGTAATGCCTGTGCAGCTAACCACGGCATACAATGCTAAATTACTCCTAAATTGATTTCTCTGAAGATATCTTCAGGAGAAAATTGGATAGAATTGCCAATCAAAGTTCATTAATTAAACAATCACTTTACACTGTTTTACCTTGCAGCTGAGAACAATGTAGAAGTGCTGACACTGAATAATCAGTGAATACAGCCCAGCACTTTTCATGCTAGTAATGCATACAGAAATAATTTCCACCCGTGACAACTTCTTCGAACCAGAATTATCACTTCTTTGCCCGATTTCTCTGCCTATTACAGGCTGTGATGAAAGACTCTATAAAACAGTCTGTGGAACAGTGAGATTCCCATATGGCAATAGGCCTGCAACTGAAGGTATATTAAATGGGTAAATGAGCTATGATTAAAGTAATAGGGAAAGGATAAAATATGAATTGGTCTCAAAACCGATGTAAAGGTAGTTCTAGTATAGGATTCTATTACTTTCACAATTCTCAATTCCATTAAAGAATAAATATACCCTAAGAAATATGTGGTGTGTATGATATATTTATGCTTATATATATATGCCAGTTTATATGTAAGTGACATTGATAAAGAGATTTATGGGAAACACTGTTCAGTTTGATGTTCTGCCATCTGTCGCCTGCTTGTATGAAGTCATCCAGCTAATGCTTTTACCCATATGAACAGTCAACTTGCTGTATCCTGAAAATTGCCAAAATGTACATCATCAATACTTAACCCCCTGCAGTTAAGGATAACAAGCAGGGTGCTCCAACATAAACTATTCCACCATCTTTAGCTCTGGCTATCTTTTACTGTACTGACAGTAAGGAGGGACAGGGTAGGGGCCAAGCATATTCCTGGTTTTGGAAGTTAAAATACCTTTCTTGCTGCACATTCTAGATTTTTGCCTAAAACATTGATACTTTCTTGCCAGAAATGGCAAATTTGCAGGTAGAATATAGTTGTTATAAATCATTCAAATTTTATGTATCTGGCCAAAAAGAAAGATTTTTCTTCCACTCACTTTTTATATTATAGAAGCATCAATCTATTTACTTATAAAACCCCCAGTTCTATTCCTATGCTGTCATACATTTGTGCCTCTCTTCACAAAGCACCTAACCAATGTTGTTATATAAATGGATGTGTAAATGGACATAATGCATCCGAACAGACTGAACATGCTGTTTTTGCTTATTCCATAAATAATAACTATCTGCATTTTACATTTTCCTGTGAAAAGAGCATTTTTATTATTTAGCCATAATATAATGTGTATTTTATAACCGTTTCCTCAGCACTAATCCATTATGCCTGGAAGCATTGTTAATTGTGCCATCTAACAATTGAGCTATACAACGTCATCCTTGCAGTTCCAAGTGACTGATATGTATTTGCCAGTTAAGAGCCATTGCCGAAGAGATTTATAGTAAAATCTATTCCGTTTCAAGAATGTTTTGCCATCTGTTGCTTCGTTGTATGAATACTTTTACCCATATGAACAGCCAACTTGTTATATTCTGACAAATGCTAAAATGTACAGATGTAATTTTTGGTGAAGCATTAAAGTAAAATGGCCTTTTACAGTGGAAATTCAGCCAAAACATTTTTCAGTTTGGGATAGCATAATAAAAAAGTTAGGATCAGTCAGTTTTTTTTCTTTTCGCATTTTCTTTATTTTCTTTCCAATGGAGGCACAGAAGGCCAAAATCATCATCTGTGTGTGAAAGGGTTGCAAGCTTTGTCATTTTTTTAATGCTGCCCATATCTCCCCTGATTCGACTGTTTTCATCTATTGTATGGTCACCATGACAGAAAGTGATGGGAAATGGACAAAACTCAAACGAATTTTGTGAAATAGACAAAGGCAGAATACAACATTTATATCAATTGAATTTCTTTTTAACAATACCCCATATTTCCGTAGATTCATATTTTTTATATAATAAATGTGGTAATGGTGATTCTTTTACTGACTTTAGAAATGAAAAATCATAAAATAAGAGTCAAAAACTTGGCATACAACGGTATTTACCTTAATTTTAAACAGTCAGTCCACCTTAAAGGCATATTCTTGTTATAGCTAGAGCCTAAAGTCCATGTAGAAGAAGAATTTCTTAGGTGTCTATTTATAAAGCAGTGAATTTGACATTCCCTCAAATATTCCCCAGTAGAGAATTTTCCAGCTCCGTGGGTTTCAACAGAAGTAATTTATTCTCGCCCAGGAAAAGATTAAAGGAATGTCAGATTTACTGAAGTCTTAAGTAGTGTAGAGGAAATTATTCTCCCTGGGCAGCTCTACCACAATTAGTGGTTAAAGGTCAAATTTTTTGTATTTATATTTTTGCTTGAATAGGGGGTAGGTGTGCAAAAAGTCAAGAGTTTTATGTCATACAAGTCTGATGAATACATCAAATGTTGGTTAGACTTTATCTGGGTTATTATTAGACAATTTACACCCCAGAACCTACCAAAATTTACACACTATGTTTATTACCATAAAAAACCTTAAGGAAGAGGACCCTAAAAATCCCCAGAAACATGTTGAATTTTTAGGAAAAAATGTTTTTCTTGACTTTATTATGTTTTTTGCACATTTCTTTCCTTCTTGCACACCAAATTTCCAGCTTCTTATCTTATTTCAGATCCCCCTGCCATAAATACCTTTGTTTCTATTTGCTTGGGGCACTGGGGTGTTCCTGTCTTTTTGCTTGTATGTTCCAGCACCTCCTTGTGTTGGAAAGTTGGCATCAGCAGATAGGCAACCATCGACTGGACCCCTCATTAATATTGGAGGGCACTGTATGAGGTTAGTATGCACCAAATTGTGCAAGTGAACTGTTCATTTATGTACAAAGTCTGCAAACCGTAAACTTTAGTTCTGCTTTATAGATGTTGGTATTGTGCAGATGATTATAAGGTCTCTCCAACCATGAAGTCAGAACAGGGCTTCTAACTTTCCAAACAATTAAATCATCAAAATGTCAGCTAACAAGATTTTTCTGTAGTTAAAAAATCACAACAAAATAGCATCCACTCCACTGTTAAAATAAATAAATGGAGCTAATGTGTACTTTGTGTAAAACTTCAGCCCACAGGGAAAGTCTTATTACCCTTAGCATGTCCTGATGTATTTCTGAGGTAGCAGCTCAATGCTTGTTTTTCTAAATCCACTTCTCTCTGCTTAACTTCCTATGTCCCAATGCAGCTCAGTTGTTAGTAGTCATTTACAAAATCAGGAGCAACGCAATTATTACTGCAGCTAGCAGTAACTAATCATATGTTAGTTCTCATTCCCCCAAACCCATATCCCAAATCAGAAAAATGCCAGCTATATTCTTCACTATACTTTGAGCCACTGAAGACTTGTTTTTGGCTTGGCTTTATGAATGATTGGTGCTGACCCTTGTATTGTCAGTAAGAGGTGTAAAAAAGTATATGAAACATTTTATCATTTAAATCTGCATATTGGATCTAGCTATATTTGTTTTATGTGTTGGACAAGAGAAAAAACACAAAACACAGTCATTGTCATGTTTTTCTTCTATAAATCATAGCAAGTTACATTTTTTAAAAATGCATTAGACTATTGATAAATATTGTCCTGTTTAATGTTTTCTGTGAAAATGTAATAAAAGTATAAAACAAAAATGAATTCTTCTCCTACGACATGCCCCTAAGTTCCCATGTATTTTCCATATTTTTTAAGCGTGTGCATTTTCCTCCATACATCTAACAGTTTGTCATAAAAAATTCTATGGTATTCTTCAATGCTTTCAAGGATCTACTCCTCACTAAAGTACAAGTAGTCGTTTTAAGTATTGACAATGACTCATATTCAAGGGGTAAAACAGGAAACCTGGGAGGTCTACGAGTGAGATCTCTGCTTCATAAAATTTTACCAGGGCCATCTGTCTGTCCATATGTCATCGTCAACTGCCTATTCTTTATGTATGACTCACAAAGATTAACTAAGAATCACCCTTGAAATAATCTTTAGGATGAGGGTTTTGGTCCAGGGGAACCCCTATTAAATTCAACTGGGGTTTGTTGGAATATTGCAATTTACACTATGGTTAATGGTAAGAATATCCCATAAATTTAATTGATGTCATTTCACTAGCTTTTTAGTGACGTTGGCCCCAGAGCTATGAAATTATCAAAAATAACTGATCAATCAGCCACAATTTAAGAAACCCCTAGCAAACTCTGGAGGAACCCTGGGGTTCTACAGAACACAGATTGTGAATGGCTGCTATAGGCAGTCCAATAAATCATCATAGATTTAGTATCATTACAATGCTAAATTTGTTGTCCAGTAAGTAGTTGGATGCAGCAGAAAGAAGTGAAGGTTCTAGGGCGGGTACATAAAGCAGTTTTGCCACAAATTTTACACTAGACTAACAAGTCTGATCAACTTTCTAATCAGTGATTGAACATCTAAAACGGCTCAAAGCAGGCACGGCAATACATCTACCTTTCTATTTTTTCATATAGAAAAGGATTGGTGCATTTATACACATACCATGTGCACTTTTGATTAAAATTTACTAACACGTCTAATCTACTAATGACTGATCAAGGAAAATCGATTGGCTGTGATCGAGAGTAGATTTTCCAGAAGTAATTAAGTAAAAAAAATATCTGCCTGTGAACCCAGCAAAGAAATCAAGAAATAATGGCATTATCTTCCTGTCTATGCAAATGTTTATGTAGGTGTAGATAAATCAGAAGGTCTAAGGTTCAGCAATAATTGATCTTTAGCCAGGAAAATCTGAAGAAAAAAAAAATGTTCTGTTTATGCAGCAGGTAGTGGATAAACAGCTTCAAGCTGACCTGTACTCAAAATTTAGCACTTGCAAAACACTTTGATCATCTTTTGTTCAACAAACCGTTTCTGGCAACTGACGCCAACATCTTTTTACTGGGTGGCTTAAATCTCATCTCATCTACATTCCCCTTGATAGGGTGTACTGACATGCTCCTCCCAAATGCCCTGCATGCCTGCACTGTCCTTTGCCATACATGCCTCTTTGCCTCATAGCATTGTGATACACTGGATCTTGATGGCCTCTTGTTAAGGCAACAGCTAAAAGACGAACATTTTTCTACATGTATTGTGATAAAAAATTATCCAAACTTTATACTTACAGGAATGGGCTGCATTAACAAGAGGTGCTGCTTTTCAAGTTTAAATTTTAAAACCATTTTCTAATATTTACATTCTTTACTTTTTTACACAAATTTTGACAAGGGATGGATACAATTCCTACCTCCATAATAAATATTGATTTCAAGTTAACGTAGGTTATCCTGCCAACTCCTGTGCCAATGTGGCAACAATCACTAATTGTGCTGCATGCATGCTATGGAGGAGCATACTTTCCTAGGACAAAATGACGCTTATTTAATAAAGCTCTGCAAGACAGGTAAAGATAGACTGGGAGAGCCTGATGGATCCAGCAAACCTGGAATAGATTGTAAAGATTTGCCAACTAATATCAAATGGTTTTTAAGAAATCTATTCCATGTTTGCTGTATCCCCCCAAGTTGTACCACAATAGTTTATCTTTACAAGTCTGGCAGAGCTTTACTAAATCAGGCCCATTGTGTATTAGAATTAGAAAACACCAACCAAGTCTCTTCCTCCCCACAATATTAGGGGGAAGAGGTATTCTATAGTTTAATATAACTGTTCAAAAACATTCAAAAACATAGATTTCTGACAGGATCAGTAGGTATGTTTTATACTTTGGTATGAAGTATACTTTCGATATAAAAAAAAAAACAGACATTAGTCATTGATCACAAATCCTGCTGCTCGGAACGAGCTAGTGAAAATAGTCTGAATGCAAGTGCCATGTGTAAAAGCTGCACATTTATCTCAAACAGTAAGTGGAAGAAACAAATGTTGCTTTTTTTAACATAAGATGACAACTCTGGTGGCAGAGTAGCATAATGAAAATATTTTTACAGCCTGCACTACTGCAGCATCATGACAGATACACATGGATTCCACCCACATACACTGGCTCTAAAAAATGGATGTGCCAGATTTGTACACCGTTTAGTGCTAAGTGCATACATTTTTATCAATTTACCTGTTGGAATAATCACATTGAGGAATTAAGGTGCAGGAATTAGCATGCCACTCATCAATCTTAACGCAACAGGCAGCTTGTGATTTTGTCTGATAAAACAGCAAAAACATTTAGCATCTGAGAAACAATGCATGGCAGGAAAATGACTAGTCTCTTCAACTTGACTTCACCGTGTAATTCTGAAAACTCACTGATTTTTGGATGCAGCAGGTCAAGGATGAATTCTAGATCCGTGTAATCCACAACAAATTCTATATCCCCCCACCACTTAGGAAAGTTGAGACAGCAGGGTATATATCCAAAAACCCCTGGCTGGCTATGAAGTAGATTAAAACAGTTGGAGTACAATTAAAGAGACACTTATCTGCATTGAGTAGTAAATGCTATTTTCCATGGTTTTGATTGAAATAATATGAGGCGGCTAAAGAAGAGATGCTGTTAACAAAAGCATGACTGTGCTTTTATTGGCTTGTTGCCATCAAGAACCTGCTTAGAAGTCACATCAGGTGTCACAAGATCTGTGAATGTTATGGTAAAGGGAATAATGGCCATTTTTAATTAGGATAATGAAAAGTCCTTTCAAGAGACATGACCTCAGTGAAACCCCATGTGAGAGGCAGCAGAAAGTCTCTTTGGGAAGTATTGAAATTACAATTTAAATATTTTCCTATTTTGTGTGTATGAAAGAACCCTAGTACTTAGTAAAGGTCTTGTATAATCGCAAACTGGCATACTAGCTTTGGTTAACACTGCTCAGACTTTTTTAAACTCAGGAACTTGTGCTTGCTTAATTACAGGGGTAGCAATGCACTAGCTGCCAAGATTTAAGACAAAAAAGAAGCCCAGCCATCACACTCCAGTACAAACACCCGAGATAAAAGGCATTACATGGAATTTCAAGACCACCAAATTGATGGATAAAATCCAGCTTTCTAAACACAATAAAAGAAAGCCTCCCACAAATTTAATTATGTTGTAGAAACACACATCTACATTATTTAGTAAAGGTTGTTCAAATACTGATAGACGGTTTGCAGTTCTTTTAGTATAGTAAGTAAAATTTTTACAAATACAAAACGTTTTCCTTTTTCCACCTTTTTTCTGTTGTAGAAATATTTGCTCACTGGCAACAGAAAAAAAAGGAAATGAGAGGGAATTTCTCCACAGTAAATAGAAGAAAGTTGTCACTGGAACAGACGTGTCCCAGTTGTAGGTTTTTCCCCCATCTCTTACAATTGTGACGAACTAAACCATTATGGAATTTCAATTACAAGAACAAATTGAGAGGGTAAATCATCCCAGCAGGGAAACAAACAGCAATTAAAAACATGATAAAGATTCTAATATGTCCCTAATCTATCCAAAGAAAAACATAGTCATTAGATATGCTTAAATCTTACAATCCTTCTATCTCAATTTGAGTAGCCTATTATTTCTCATATTTGGACCCCAATAACTTCTAAAAGATGGGGTTATTCAAAATCAAGCCAACATCGCCTGTCCCTTCCGTAATAAACAAACTGCTTGGTTTCACCTTTTTATTTTTGGTTTAGTCCAGCTTTAACTGATATTCAGAAAATGAAGAATAAAGGTTGACTATATTGTGTGTTCAGTGAGAAAAGGGTAAGAACAGTTTGCTGTGAAGGAGACACAAGAATTACTATCTGGGTAGATTTTCAATTCTATGTGATCTTTATAGACACAAGATCATCGTGTTATTCAGCTGAAAATAGGCAGTTCAAGCAACTGTTTAAGGTAACCTTAAGCAGAACTCTAGAATACTTCTTGCCAGCACATGATCAGATTGGTTCCTCGTGCTGCGTCTTCCACTCAATCTCAAACCCGCTGAACAGGACAGTTTGAGGCTTATGCCAGGATAAGTATTTAAAGTGCTTGATGCATGAATGATTGGAGAGCTGCAATAATTTGCATCTTTTATATCTGCCTAGCTTATCACTTCAATTAAAGTTATAGTGCCTGATTTATTAAAGCTCTCACAGGCTGGAGAGGATACAATTTCATCAGTGAAGCTGGGTGATCCAGCAAACCTGCATTGGATTCCTTCAAAATCATTTGCTAGCAAATGTTTTAAATCCTAGACCAGATCCATTCCAGGTTTGCTGAATTGCCCAGCTTCACTGGTGAAAGTGTATCCTCTCCAGCCTTGGAGAGCTTTAATAAATCAGGCCCAAAGTGTGTGATATGTCATTTATATTTTAGTTAAGGTTTTAATTTATCGTGGTATCAAATAGTTAGGGATATATTTCAGTCATGCAACCTTTTATTTAAAATAATTATTATGCAAAATTTGATATGTGTACTTTTTGCAATGTTCAGACTGGCAGTGAAGTTTCGATGTGGTTAGAGCTTCCTTACGCCAGTGAACTACTGCTTTGTGAGAGTTATGTGTAGTGTTTATGAGCTGCAGCTCAAAAGAAAACCAATTGAGGTGGCAGGGAACAGTTCAGTGCAGCTCACTGTCAAAACTGCAAGCGCTGGCTCTTTAGGAACCAGCACTGCAGTGCAAGGGGCCAAGTGGGACAGCCATGCTGGATCACTTGTCCCTGCTGCAGGAATGAACCTGACCTTACAAAGGAAATGTATTATGACTATTTCACAAATCAAAACCTGCCAGTACTGATTAACCACTCACAAATCAGCTTTCTTTATCCGATAACCAGATTCCAGTAAAATATGTATAACTGAATGGTTGTTTGTTGTATGTTTTGACTTTTGGCACATAAATATCTTTGGCTCTTTATGCTATCAATTAAAGTCCTTCATTTGAGTTCTCGTAGAGTCACACAGCACAGCCTTATTAAACACTTGTACGTATGGCATTACATGAAAAGGCAAAACAAACAGTGGTGTGAAATAACCTTTCAGCAATCATCTTTTAACATCCCCTGAAATCCACTATTTAATCTGAATCCATGCTGGGCATAGAATTTCATGAATTGTCTCCCCTCTGTTCCACCTTGGCTGCTGACAGGGCCCTTATACCTTATTAGGCCTTTTTACAGCTTATTATAAGCTTTGGGATCTTCTATAACACAAATATCTCTCTCTCCATTCAGTCATGTGGAAGAGGGCTCTCTATAATTATTGTGCGCTCAATGAGAGATGGAGTCTTTTCTGCTTTATAAATGACTATTTGGTGGCTTTCCATTAGGTTCCTGTTTTGAAAAGCAGGGTAATTTGCTGCGGTGAAAACAATGAAATCCAATCCCTACTGCGGCGAGTTTGGGTCTGTGTTTATCCAGTATGAGAAAGAGACTGGAGTTCCCAGACTTGTGGGCTCATCCCTGTAAAGTTCTGATTTGCGTTTGACTGACAGGATGTTGGTACTGCTGCTCATTGACAAAAGAAAAATAAATCCACCTTTCCTCGGGCTGCATTTAAAAAGTCTTTCACCTCTCATGGCACTTTCATTGTACAGTACAAAATGAGGATAGAAAATGTATGCCATTTGAAAGGCCTGGAAAAATTGGGGCCAAAAGCCTTGCAAAACCCCCTGCTTCCACAGAGGAAAATGAATTCAGTAGGAAGAGCTTATAGGACTTTACAGTGAATATTGTATTGTTCTGAAAATAAAATATGTTTTAACAGGCAGTACACACTGAGAGATGTTCTGTTCGAGAGCTCAAACCAAACAAAGTTTTTGTTCATAATCTGCCCCCTGGGGGCAATATTCCATTAGAATCTAATAATGATATTCTCTGTTATTACTACCACAGAGCACAGTTTTGTAGCTCGCACTAATACTAACACTAAAAATATGAGAACCCAATTGGTTTGCTCAAATAACATTTGTTTGTATAACAGAATAAAAGGAAGAATACAAATGTAAAGGTCATGCTGATTCTGTGTTACCATGGTAGCTAGGGAAGGGCAGGCTGTGGGAGGGTTGGGTGCACTGGGGTCAAGTCCCAATGAGCATCCAAGAGCACCACTGTAAGTGGGCGTGTAAAATGTAGATTTATTATTAAGAAAATTTTTTTTCATTTTTTAGCTTCCTGTAATCCACCTCACAGCAGACTGGTGGGGAGGAAAACCCTCTGACAAATCAAGTCTACCAGTGTGAACTCACAAACTTGAGAGCACAAGGATGATCTTATTGATTCACTGCTGCTCATTTATTGTCCAATTTGCAGGTTGGTTCTTTGATGATACTGAGGTCAAGGACTGGACTGTAGTGCTTGAATCACAAGGCCAGCTGAAAACACTGAAGGTTTGTGTTAAAGGGGCTCTGGGACATTGTCAAGGGCATCAGTTTTAAATCAGTTTGAGATGCTTATTCCAGCAAATAGATTTTTTTTGACATTGAATCTGCTGATGGCCTGCATTTGACCTGCTTTAAGAAGGTTTTGTACTCCAATAGACTTGATTGGTCATTCAAAACCCCCTTGAAGCAAAATAGGATCACTGACTTGGGTCCTTCTTTGGAAGAAGTAATTGTGTACATATACATTGCCTGAACAAACTAGATATCTAAAATCTATAGAAATCTAATACTACAGACTACACCCTTTATTGGTCATCTGTTCTAAAGCACACAAGTTACCTTTTTTAACAACCTAAAGCGTACCTAAAGTCAGAATTTTCACTTTACATAAAAGGGTTTAGAAACCCTTTTATGGAAAGTCAAAACTCCCTCCCGGCACGCCGGCCTGAAGACAGATACCGGGACGACCCAGGATCCGATGGAAGAAACTTCCGGACCGATCGACTGCTCTGCCAGATTGAAGGTAAGTGGGATTTTTTTTTGTTTTGGGTAGTTTTGGGTTTACTTCCTCTTTAATCTAGCCAATTTCAAGGAAAATGGTATCAAAGTTTTCTTTAGTTTTTTGGCATAAAGGAAATCAGGACATAAGGATGCATCCCAAAAATACTTTTGGATCATGCGGATCATTTCTTTTTCTTCTTTTATTGACTCTATATTAAAGTGTGTTAGCATTAGTAATATAGAATGATCAGTCACAGCTGTGTTCTTAGAACATAAATTATCAAGCCAATTAGTGTAATTTTAAATGTAAAGAAACCATGGCATGGGTCTTAAGTACTGAGTTGCTGAAAGGGTGACCCCCTGCTTAAATTGCTTATTAAAACAGTACAATAACCGAGGGGGGGGGGTGTGACATGTCATATTTCTGATTTCCTGTCCACCATCTGCCAGGATTTTAGCTTATCATATATTATTAATGATAAAAATGACATGGATAAGGACAGACTACAGTTTGCAAATTAATAAACTGGGAATGCATCCTAACAGAGTCATGAACATCAAATAATTTTGCCTATCACTACCTACTACAAATCAGTACCTAAATTGTCCAAATGACATCTGAACTGTGTGTGTGGAATGCAGATTGTTTATGGTGTCCCCAATATTCCAAAAGCGATTGTACTATTGTAAATTTTTCAGCTTGTTGGAGAAATTCCCTGGAATTGAGCCTAATACTTCTATTACCATTCAGCAGATATGGTGTAGGCGTCATAACAAATACTGGATATGCATTATAATGGGTCCAAACAGACCAAGATGCTGGGTGGATTTTTGCCTTTCTATTGCCTAGAACATATGTAGCTGGGTATTTCTATGAAAGTTTCATAAAAGTTGACAAACTTACTTTTTCTAGGCTTTGGAAAAAGTACATTTTGACAAATTTAGTTTTTCCAGTCGTTGTTGCCATATGAATCCAGTAACGCTTAATATTCTGTCAGCTTTCTATCACACCCAATACTTTTCTCCAACTTTCCAATGCCCAACCACTTAGTATGTCTAATTTTTTAATATAATTAATAATAATAATAATCAATATTTTTATAGCGCCAACATATTACGCAGCAATGTACATAAAAATATGTTTCAAATGACAGACAGGTACAGACAGTGACACAGGAGGAGGAGGAAAGGACCCTGTCCCAAATAACTTACAATCTAGGCTAATTGTCTTTGTAATATGCCCCAACTGTCTGGTGACCCTGTATTTTGATCCATCTTTTCAGTAAAAACAGCCCAGTGGTTACTGAAAATTTCTGGGTAGTTGCCCTGATAAAAGCTTGGGAGAACAGTAGAAAAATATATACATTTAGGGTAAATGTTGGGTTAATCTTGGATGAAAACTTAAAAAAAAGACTCCTTAATGTTTTACCTACATTTTACATAAACAGTTTTTTCAACCTTGTTCTGCACCTCACTGTACTGGTAAAAAGAGTAAAAACATCAAAACAAAAAAATCACTTTCTCTGTAAGCTTTAACTTACTATTACATAAAAATCTTGTTAACGTTGTATTGGAAAAAAAAGTACAGTTATCTAAAGCCATATCTAAAGAACTGAAGCAGGTAAGGATCTGCGATAAAGCGTGCTATGTGGATGGTAATCTGGAGTGGATAGGCTTTTTTCCCTCCAACAAAACTGAAGTTTCACTTTAGGTTGATCACATTCAAGTATGTATCCAAACAAAAGGTACAAATTCCCTTTAATGATCTCTGTGGTCGCATAAGCCTGGAATGGAAAATCTTTGTGTTTATTTTCTACCAAACGAAAACAATCACAGGCAAGACCTCCATTTAACATATGCCAACAAGACTTGTTCAAATATAAATATTAGCTTTTTACAATGAACTTTAAAATCCTGGATATTAAATATTTGGAAATTTATATTCTGCTGTGTTGGATCCAGCTGCCTGCCGGGTATTAAAATGCCTTATTGGTGCTCACATTGCTAGCTAGGATTTGTATTTTATGCTTCCCCCAGCATTTGTACTACTAGTGGAAGTCTTCCCTTCAGCTGGAACCATATAAATCTCCCTGGATTTGTAATGAAGGCAATGTTTGACCATTTTATATACATGCTTGTCAAGGTACAACAATCAAATGGGTTACATCTAAGCTTTATGGAAGAACTCATCTGAAACATTTTTCATGAAATAAATATGATTTGACTGCTCTAAAATCTATGAGGCGATTACTTTCCAGTGAGGGATGCTTGCCAAGCCTAAGAAAACAACGTGTGACTTTCCAAAATCCTTTCTGTGTTAAACTATTATCTTTTAGTATTTCTTTTTTTATAATAATATATGATGCTCTTAAAGTGGACCTGTGCTTTGCCCATGAAGAAAAAAGAGAAATAAGTGTACGTGTAGTCAAAACTTTTTATTTTAGCTTTAGATTGGGGTTAAAGAAGGTTTAGGTTAAAGTGACTGTTCCTATGCTGAAAATTCTCAATGGCAACTACCTTCTAAAATAATAGGATGAATATTGAATAATTCAATGGGTGGCAAGGGAAAAATGTGCTCTTTCAGAATAATCTTACTGCTGCTACTCAGGATGTGTCAGATAACTGCATGCTGTGGTTCGTTTGGGGAATGCTAAATCCCTACAGATTACAGTGGGTATATGGGGTCAATGGGAGGAACCACAGTGCCATTTCAACAATGGCAGGGACTGCTAAACTGGCAAGACCTTATTCTTCCCTTTCACTCCTTTTCAATAACGCTTTATGAATACTTCCTTTAAAAGTAAAAAAACGTAACTTTTAGTGTGAAAAACAAACAATTCCTTAATTGAAATGTATATCCAAATCTGAGATTATGGGTCTGATTTATTTAAGCTCTCCAAGGCTAGAGAAGATACCCTTTCACCAGTGAAGCAGGTGATCCAGCAAACCTGGAATGGATTTCTTCAAAGTCATTTGCTATTAAATGTTTTGAATCCTGGACTAGATCCATTCCAGGTTTGCTGGATCACCCAGCCTCACTGATGAAAATGTATCCTCCCCAGTCTTGGAGAGCTTTAATAAATCAGGCCTTATATTCTTAACAGTTAAATAACATATCACATATGATTGTGCAACAGAAACACTCTCAGTTTACCTATTCAGGGGAATTTGACACAATGATACTCACTCACCTGTCCAGAACTCTCCCACTGACCATTCCATCAGCAAAACTACCAACTACTACCGGAGGTCACATATACCTCTATAACTCAAAGTTTATTGAGGAACATGTGACCTTAGATCATGCAAAAGTGCTAGGGTATAAAAGCTAATACTGGTATAGGGACTGAACACGTGACCGAAGCTGGCATGTACATCACTGTCCTCACTAGTGTGATGGATGAAGGAGTAGAGGTGGGATGCTAGCAAGGCAAGTAAAGGGTACAGGGTGTAAGAGAGGGTTCCTATGCATACACACTAAAAATCACATTGCACAGAAGGAATGTACTAGGTTACTGAACATGAAATAAAATAGAATAATCATCCTCTTGTCTTGGTCTCTGACCCTACAAAATCTAATCAGATGAAACCTGTTTGGAGTCCTTAATAGGCTTAAGTACAGAACAAAGACTAGTCCAGGCTAATCTTGCATTGGTTAAATAAGCTTACTAAAGCAATGTTTTCTTTGCTATGGATTTTCCTAGAAAGTTAGGGCAGCTGGTAAGGGGGGAGGGCTTGTAATTAAAATTTATCTGATAGAATGATAGGCAAGACTAACAATTGCTGTGAAGGCAAAGACAAAAGGAGTGGACTTTAGTACCAAAGAGTGAGGTACTGTTAGGTAGAAATGTTACTGGAAATTTCAAACTAATGCATTATCCAGAATGCCATCTGGTTAAGATGACTCCTATCATTTTGTTCAGTACAATAAAATGCTTTAAAGCACATAAATTACCCATGGCAAGCAGACAAATGTTAGAAAGTGAAGTGTCAGGAACAAGGAGTAAAGAAAGGTGATTTTAATAATCTTGGAAAAGTCAGTTAGCATCTTCAATTTCCATCTACAAGAATAAAAGGTTCTCTTTTAAATACATTTTATAATTACAATTGGAGGTGAAGATTGATTTTTCTAACATAGCTGTAACTGAAAAAAAAATCTGACACAAGCAAAATCCGAACTAACTGCAACTCAGGTGAGCTGTTACACTCTAATATATATTTATAAGCTCAGCCCCTGTGGAGATCCCAAACTGGAAGCCTTGTTTGGCTTGTGCTTTAATATTTTAGGCACCAAGAAGAATCATAGAAGGGTCACAGACAAGAGTGGCTATCCCACAAATGACCCTTCAGAACCGAGTGAATGTTTTATACCTAGCTTTAAACAACTGTATGTCTATGGGTAGCAAAAGCAAATGGGTATCTAGGTACCATGTAAAAACCACGGGGCTCATGGAAACCAAACTGTAAAAAAACACTGATTTAACAAAGGAAAAAAAAAAGGGGGGATACAAACATTACACAATACATTTCCCTGCTGACACAAAAGCCCAATGAATAGGAGAGAGTTGGCATGACAGGAAGGAAAGTATGATAAATGGGGGACCCAAGATATTAATCTCACACAAGTGTGCAATAAAGCACCAGCCTTGACTCTATATGAACTGTCAAATAATGAAATTAAGGGTTGCCCAAGACTATATTCAAAAGGAAAAAGAAGCTGATGAATGTGCTTTTTTTTTTCTATCAGCGCTATCTTGTGAAAGGGAACTACGTACATAAGTGCTTCTGTAGTCATTAGAAAGCATTAACGTTTACTGGGTGTTAATGTGTTGTTATAACATTTTTATTCCATGAACCAGAATTAACATTTTTAGTAATTAATAAAATTTCAATCTAATAATTTTTATTCAGGTATCACAGATACATTGCTATAAGGAAACCAATAAAAAAGTTATAATGTTGGCTAAAAATTCTGCAGTCTGGTGACAGCTCATTGTTGCAGAGAAGAACAAAGCTTGTTTGACCGCTATAATTAGCGCAAAAGTATACCTTAAATTTTAATCTAATACATTCAAGAAGCTTTTTGTTTCATGATAGGATACTTGCAGACCTTAAAGGGCAGGCAGATGATGCCTGCAGACGAAATGAGTCCTGCATAAATGTGAGCACATAGTCCAGAATGATAAGGGAAGAAGTGGTGCAAGCAATAGTAATTGCTATGCTGTTTGATAGGTATTCTTTTTAAGGGTCGGATGCCAAGCATTTGTCTGACTCGTATACAAGATATTGTTGCCTCGCCCAATACTAATTTGTTGTCAGCAGAGAGTTAGGGAATGTTGGACCAGATGTATGATGGACACTTTCAGCTTTTCTCCTGACGAGTTATAAGCTGCTAGTTTAAAGCGTTCTGCCTTACTCACATTTTCTATACATTTCTTTCTCTATAATTGGGGGCTTATTGGCCAATAGAAATGTTCATTTTTGCCAATGTGATCTCTAAAGATCCGTAACCTATTCACAGTCCATTACGCCACGTATAAAGATTCAGTTTAAGTTACAGTTGGTATGGATGAGCCATGGCTGCAAGTGTTCAGCAAGAGTTCTTGTTGTGTTCAACAAGAGTTTACCAGAAATCTCCATAACTCTTATAGTCTATGTCCAATACAAGACTTTAATCTGAGAACCCTTCCATAAGTACTTGTTCATTGTGAGCCATGAAATACCTCACACTTTTTACACCCCAAGTGCTGGAAAACTTTTGGTGCCTTCATACCCAGAAGGAACAGGAAGTACAAGCCACGTTAGAAGCTTTCATCTGAAAGTAATAGAATTAGAGAATGAATTGTATCAAGAGAGATTAAAGGTTTCATTTAGCTCAAGATTCCTTTAGAAAATCCTACTACATTATACTAAAGTCATATCTTTTCAAAATACAAAATGGCTGCCATCAACCTGCTAATGCAAAATCACTTTACTAACGCTGAAACGGTCATGTATTACGTTCCCAACCACCTACCCACTATCTGTCAATAAAATGGCTGCAATTTTGAAGGAAAATGCAGTTAAACTTCTAATAAATATCAGAATATTTCAATTGTGGATGCCAAAAAAGAAATGTTGTCCCGATAAACTAGACTTTATTTAAAGGCAATGTAGCATAACTTATTTTATAGAAGCATTTCCCCTTCAGCACTTGCTGACAGATTTATTATGATAAGAAAAATAACAAATGCATCATTTACTTGCATTGGTTTCCCTTTCTTTTTTTTTCTGCAGAGGGCCAGCTCGTTTTACAGCATTGATAAAATAGAGGCTTGGCAAAGCTCACTGAAACAATGCAAGGACATAAAACAGTAAACACAAACATTAATAACCATAAAAAGTGATTGAATATTAGCACAACCTCAACGCATTAACCACAGGGCCCTCAAGCTATGGTCTGGCAGTAACCAAGTTAAACACAGACTAAGCAAAACCTGAAATGCGTAAACACAATCATATATAAGCTAGGAGTACCACATATACATTACCGAAATGTTTATTACATTAAACCTTGAACATACTTAAGTGTACAAGTGTTTACAAAATAAAATCTAGAAAAGACACTAAAGGAAAATGGGACAACCACCTTTATATTTTCAGAGGGCTTTCCAATCTTTAATGACTATAAGGGGAAAAAAAAGTCATTTTGTTTTTTTAGGTACAAATGACATGAACGGCTCAACTAAAGCAATATTGTGTGTTAATGTAATTAGAACATTGCCTCTATTTATAGTTATTATTCATATATGTTCATAAACGCATTACTTGTTTATTTGTTTATTTATTTTTTTACAGGCTGTTTTCTGCATTTCGTATAGATATTATGGTTCTTGTAAAACAGGGGTGTCAAACTCAAATACACAGAGGGCCGAAATTAAAAAACTTAGACTAAGTCAGGAGCAAAATTTGAAATTTATTGAAAAAATTGAGAAAGTCTACTACTTCATCCACAACAAACAAAAACAAACCCCTCTACACATACTTTAGGGTTGAAAAGACTATATTCTATCCATCTATTCAGCCTGTGTGTTGTTCATCCTCTCACATCACAAGTTTGTCTGACACTAAATATGACACTAAGCAGTCTCTAATGGATTGAAACAAACACAATGCCCCTGGTAGTCAGGCATCATGTGAACATTGCCTAGGCTTTGTGTTACATGATGGGTGTACACGAATAATGTCTCTTTATTGCATGTATTGAAAATGATGATGTGAGGTAGTAACATAGAGATTCATGTGGATCCCGCCATGTGTAAGGAAATGAATGGAGATTCTCTGTACATGTTCCAGCGCACTATAATAGATTCTCAGCCCAATACTGGCTGTAAGTCCTCCCAGCTATGTACTACAATCATAGAAACACGGTTTGGATGATTTTGCGTCTATAGAACAGTCAATAGAACAAAACAACAATGCGGGGCCACGCATAGCCTGCTGGTCTAGACTCGAGAGATGCCAGGAATGGTAGTATGGTATCATTCTTACATTAACATCATATTATTATCAAAAGTGCTATTAGATAGCAGTAAAAAGAAAAGTAGGAAAAAAATATGTCAATATAGCACTTGTGGCAGTTGCCTGCTACATGAACATGAAAAATTAACTATATTTCTCTTGCAAATGCATATTAGATATATGCAGATATAATTACTTAGCTTCACAAGACGTGTCACTAGGCTATATCTGGAGTATTCAAAGGCATGATTTCATATCTGGATGCTGCTGAAAATGGTTACATTGGGTACCTGTCATCTCATATTTAATAACACCTATACTGTTCTTTTGATGTCTTAGATTGGTCTGCTAATCAAGGAGCCCAACTGCAGTGAATTAGTAATCTCCATCGAGCAGCAAATCTATAAATATGCATAAATAATATAATCATTGAAATCAGGCAAATATATAAAATATGAAAGTTGCATTTAAAATGACTGCAGGGCAAACATTGAATTAAAAATATAAAATCTGTTCCCATTAAGAATATATTCGTTTCCTTAGTACACACCAGAGCCTCTATTGGGAACAAAGGAACTGACCTGGACTATGTCTTTTTAACTATACCTTGATCTCTGACAATAACACATATACCCAAAAAGTAGCCACACACACATCTCAGTTTTTATATAATATAACCCATACTTTAATTGCATTATCTACAACATCTCAACATCCTTCCTGCCTCAATTACCAGACTGGCCAAATAGAAATAATCTCTGGGATTTACACAGTTCCCATACTGTCACTGCAACTGCTTGTGGGGAGTTCAGCTGCCACTCTCATTTTTACGCTTCATTATGTTAAGGCTTCGATGGCTTATAAACATGTAGGATACTGCTGTTTACATAACACATCAATGTAGGAGTCAAACATGCCTAAATAATAATTCACTTGTTTACATACAACATCAACAACCAGACTTGACAAGATGTATGGCACTCACACTGCTACACAGGTGAAAACATTTTCTTAATAGCATATTGAATACATAACACAAGAGTTGTTATGACAGCAGGATTGTTTAATGGAAATAATTAACGACCAGAATTAGTAGACATCTTCCATCAACTACTCATTTGAGATTTATGTAGACTGATTGAAGTATTTACATTGTATCTGCCAATATATTGGCGCTGAGCAAAAGTTTGTAAAATTCTCTCACCTTATATTTATAGAGATTGCAGAATTCTGTATGTAAACTGGCTAAAAACAAATACATTTTAAATATAAACTCTAAAGCCCTTAAATAGCATTTTCAAACAACTAACTTTGAATCACCAAGCTACCAATAAATTGTGCAAATCATAACATTTTTAAATCTACAATAATCCCATTCCTCTGAAATCTGTTAATCTTACTGGTAATATGGATAATCAACATACAATTTGTAGTGGATGTGATTAAGAATAGCTCTCCTAAATCAATAGTGGAGGTTTTCAAGTCACCAGATTACCAACAAAAAAGGACTAATAAAATTTGAAGTACTGGGTCAGTAGGCTAGGGTTAATAGGGCCTAACAGTAGCTGATCTTGCCTTGCAGTCCTAGTGTTCTTTGTTACTGCAGATACTACCTGCATGGGGTATGCATGCCCTACCAATTATAGTACCTCTAGGTACCCCATAATAACATATTTGCCCTACTCTGGATCTGAAACGTTTAATAGTATGCCTATGAAAATTCTTAGTGGTGTATTGTGAGGGAATGGCTCTTATACATAAGGTCAGCTGAGTGACTTTTTGGAGTGTGTGACCAGACCATGGAGCCTGCTGCTAAAAAACATTACATGGCCAAATATATGTGGGCACCTCAGATAGTTGAGTTCAGCTGTACAACCTCAGACATGGAGTGACAAGTGTGATATCAATGAATGGTCTATATGTGACTCTACAGAACTCTCAAATGCTGATTGTAAAACAGGTCTTCTTATGAATATCAGCAACTCACTGCACAAATTCTCTTGTGGCTAAAGGGACATAAATTACCCTCAAAACATGTCTATGTCCATGGTTTTCAAATGGCATGTCCAACAAGCTCATAGAGATTTGATGGCCAAATTTCCTTATAATGATCATAGCACACTCGGTCTCATTTCATATCTTAAAATTTCAATTTGCATAAATTGCTCGATGATTATAAAAGAATTTTAGAAAGCTTGTACTATAATTACTCTCATGTTCTCAAGTGCATATCATTTCTCATAATTTAACACTTTAAAAACCTGTCTGTCAAAAC
The DNA here is from genome assembly GCF_032062135.1 of Pyxicephalus adspersus. Taxonomy (NCBI): domain Eukaryota; kingdom Metazoa; phylum Chordata; class Amphibia; order Anura; family Pyxicephalidae; genus Pyxicephalus; species Pyxicephalus adspersus. Next base: position 129,157,705 of record NC_092861.1, read on the forward strand.
TGGTGCTCAAATCTGTTGCATTTCTTTCACATGTTGGATCTTTTATGGCAGTTCTAAATTTCACACATGATCACCTCAAAACATAAATGTTAGAGGACTGATCAAAAGTTTTAGTCTTTGTTTAAACACGTGCAGGTAATAGAATTAATCAGACTGCACACTGAGTGATGTGATGAGCTATGCTCAAAAAAGTCCATTATGCTGCAGTTTGGCTGGGCTGCCAGAATGCTTCCCTCAGGCTATACGGAAGATGTTTTGAGACAACAGGCTTAACTGTAGACTGTGCTCTCCAGAAAAGAGTTGATCAGCCCAATGTTTGCAAGTGAAGGTTGTAAGAATAGTGCAATTTAAACTTCATTTAAAAGGGATTATAGCTCCAATATACATTATTAAAGTCTTTGTGAAGTGACGGCATAGTAAACCCATAGTTGTAAACCTCCCCTCCCTTCTAAGCATGTCTTGTGTGTAAAAAGCTGCATATTCTTAATTCTAATATTTTATTGTTTCGTCATATGACCACCCAGACCCTTTTCCACTTACGTCACAAAGTTTACTGCCAATCTATATACTCTGTGTGGGGCTGAATAGGGTGGAAATGAAATACAGACTACAGGGTATACAATCATCTCCTGTCCTGTATTTTCTCTGATAATGCCCGCATAGATCCACTTCTGTATCTGGTGTGGTCAGAATTACCCAAGAAACCAGAGAACTGATGGGATCACAGGTATACTTACAAAATAAGAAGCAGGAAAAGTATAAAAGACAAGTGCTATATAAACCCCTTTATATACTTAGACAGATACATTATTATTACACAGTATTTATATAGCACCGACATGAGGTTTTATTTTTTAGGTTAACATGCATACAATTTCTGACGTCACAATATACAGCACTTGCTCCTTTATTATCCAATCATAGCTTATGGAGGAGACGTTGGTTGATAACCAAGATTGCAGTAAGCAAAAGTAAGGTTATCCACCTGTCCGGTAGGGCTGTGTAAATCCCTGATCAGATCCTGTAGCCATGTACATGCCGGTAGTATGAACAGTGTTCTGCAGCAAGAGCGGGTATTCACACAGCAAGATGTGTCAAAAAACCTACACTAGCTGGGGATAGACGATGCAGTAGAATTTCACTGCAGGCCACTGGAAAGATAAATATAGCCTCTTCTTTTACAGGACAGGTTGATGCTACCCTGTAGCAATAACGTCATGTTAAAAGGACCTATATAGTGTCCATAGTGGGTTTTCAACCTATTACTCCAGCATTGAAACTTAAGAATGACAGTTGATTGGCTACTATTACCATTTTTTTTCAAGTGATAACTCTAAATAATGCTTTATACAAATTATACAAAAAATATTTGCATACAGAGAACAAAATTGTACATTTTGGGTTGACTGATTAACAAAGTACAAAATATACAATGAATTACAATGCAAAAGAGAGTTGCATTGTAATAAGTATTTTTTTGCAATGTATATGATGAAAAGCATTGGTTTAGATATATGTAGAACAACCTACCTGCAGGGAACCTCAGTATCTCCTCCAAACATTGCTGATGTGAACAAGCTCCCTCGCCACCTTTCCTACCCTTTTTGTATGTAATCAGATTAAAACTTGGCTTGGATATTGGTGTGTGACTGGTGAGGAATTTATATACAGCACAAGTTTTAGTAAATGTACTGCAAGTATTTCAATTGCAAAGAATAGATTAGGTAGATTAGATTTTTATTTATTTCAGTACGGTTTTAGTACTTTCTGGATTGCTTTAATAACTCGCTGATTGGTTTCACTTGTTGACTGAAATAGCTCTTTACAAAATAACTGCATGAAAAGAGCGGCATTATATTCAATAGTATAGTTTATGACCCCATATTAACCCAGAGGTGGCACTCCCAATGAAATTTACAACCACTGCTTCCATTTAACTAACACTTGTTATGCATGTGGATCATACTACTTCTTATTTAATGGTTCCATTGCTGACAAGTGTAACAAACACAATCTGCACCGTTATCATTACAGGTTTCAGACAGACATGTAGCAGAAAAGCCTTACAAATGGTTTAAAATGCTCTGTCCCCTGTGATGATGTAAACACAGCTTTCCTGGTAGGTGTGGTGGAAAGAAGATTTACAGGCTTCTATTTTCCCAGCATGGTAAGAGCAGGGCAAACCGTGTGCTTTGCAAATTGACACCGTCTGCTCTTGTATGAAAACTACTTTTCATGGTGCTGCCAAGATACTAAATCAAAACCTTTGTGCAACTTGAGTGCTGCAATACAAAGGGACAAATACCACAAGAGACAATCTTAGAAGGAAACAGCACGAGCGAGGTCTTAATACAGTCATTAGGAAGAAATAAAATGCTTTTGTGTGCTTTTATTTTAAACAGGAAGAAATTGCCAGCCTCAATTTTTCTCCTTGTCTTGCAGCCCTAGGTACACCAGCACTTACGGTTTCTGATAACAACTCTGTGTAATGAGAAGAGCAATTTTAAGCAATGCATATACACGATGGGTAGCAAGAAATGATGGCTGAACAAAACAAGGGAGGAAATAAAGGAACCAGGCAATGCATCAACACATTAAACGTTACTTGTTACTATTAAACAACATCAGAATGTTCATGTTACTCTACATTAGGTAATCCCAAATTTCAGTTTATGTCAAAGTGTAGCTATATTCAAGAACAACAAATTATAAATGTTGCAGATTATCTGCTCTCATTCGGATTTAAGTCCTTCTATTCCCCTCTTTTTATTCTGAAATGGGTAAGTCTAAAAAAAAAAGTTCTGTTTCAGGAAACCTTTCCTCCGACCTTTAAAATGATTGCATTTCTAATTTTGAAAAACTAAAATACATGAACATTTGTTGTAAAAAAAAAAATGGACACTTTTGGGTTTAACCAATCATTTTGGCACATTAATTCTTTATGACCAGCAGAACTAGGGTAGTAGCAGAGGCAGGACATGCGAGCTGCTGCTCTTACTGAAAGTTTGCTTTTACCTTTCATATGGAATATTCATCATACAATGAGTGGGATCAGAGAGCTAAAGTTCAGGTCTTTATCTGCTGACCACCGTAGCACCTGGGTATAACTACAGTGATTACACTTTTACACCCCTAGAATTGATTACACTCTTGAAAGAAGCTGATGAATTTTGCTGAGTCTTGTAGTTAATTATTTTTGTACTTTTGTTATGTTTTGTAGATGATTGAATTATTTTGAAACTAGTTGTACTCTTCTTATCAGTAAACTAACGTCTGCTTCCCCGCTTTTTGCTTTGAAACTCTTCCTTTCCTCCCTACAGCCCTATGTCTGTTACTTTGACAAAAATATCTTGGTCATTTGTCATGTCTGCTAATTGTCTGTAGTCAAGTGGTCATCCACTGATCATGCCTTTGAACTGTTTTATAAACTGTGTGCAAACAATAACGTTTTGAGAGTGATCTAACCACACATTAAGTTGCGTGTGTTACATTCTTCCAGCGCTGTAAACATAAGCTATCAGAAAGAGAGAAAAATTGATCTGGGATCAATAGGGGATCGCCTTAACAACTCTTTACAAAAATGCATGATCACTGGACAGTCAGGACATTATAAAAAAAAGATTGAAAAATTATACTTACTAAGTGACAAACTTTAGAGCGACAGCGGTTGCCAACCTTTCGGATCTCATGAACCACTAAATTCAAAATTTTAAATGCCGCAGACCAATAATATGTTTTTTTTTAAAAAAAAAGATAAATACATTTGTAAAATAATGATCTTCCTAATGGTGCCTGACCAGGACTGTGGGGGCTCTGATTCATTGATCAGCTCATAGTTAAGTGAAGTTTTACTATTGTTACTATTATCATTATTTGCATTATCTTTGGTATTACTAAAGAAATGCTAAATATTTGTTTGCTTTTTCCCCCTGATTATAGGTTTATTTCATTCTAATCTAAGACCAAACAAGAAATGATAGTTATCAAAGTCAAATTATTTGGTGCTATTAAATATAACAGTAAAAAAATACACAACTAAGGTCATACTTAACTAAAAGAGCAGCTGAGATATAAACAAATAAAATAAAACAATCAGATGAGAATCGGTATTCGCGGAGCAGGGTGACTGTTGTAATAGTGGAAACAATACTGACAACAGTTCGACAACGGTTGCCTCATACAACTTAAACTATACTGACGTCAAGCTGCACCTCGCCTCCCTTGTTTTTCAGTCTCTAGTACAGTTCATGTATTTAATGCAATAGTGAAAATTGTCATTCAGAATACAAGAATTTATTAGAATATTATTTTTGTTTTATTAATATAAAATTTGCAAATAATGTCCAATTTTTTCTGTGGACCACCAAAATTTCGACGGGCCACTGGTTGGTGACAGCTTCTTTAGAAAGTTGGTACGGTAGAAAGCTGACTTTCTGACACCAGCAAAAGCTTTTCCACACCTGGCTGAAATAAATTTTGAGGAGAATTTACACTTTTCAAGTGCAGACAGAATTTCATGGACATGAATGGCTACAAACAAATTGTAATTTGATTTTTTTTTTCTTGGAGGTTAGGATTTTAGAGTTAGGTTAAGTTTTTGGAAAGAAAATGCTGCTTAAAGTCTTTTTATTCTAACTGATTCTGCTATTGTCACAATACTTTACACTTGGCTGCCATTGGCACCTGTTCTCATCCTTCTATCTTAATATCCCTGATAGAATGTATAAAGAAATCATCTCTTGTCATCAGGCAGGGCTACCAAGAGCTTCCCAAAACATGAATTTTGTGCTGCTACGAAGTATAAACTTTTTGGAGTCTGATTCAGATATCCATTGTCTATGGACCTTGAGTTTAAAAATTCCTAATTTCAGTGGTTATAATTTTTTAAGAAGTTTTTTTTTCCTGCTATTTAAAAGCTGAAGTTATATTTTAAATATACATTTTATTGGCATTTGCATGCACCACTCATTACTGAGGTTGTGAGACTTGCTTTCAATACCATACCCCAGCCAAAAGAAGTGTATTTCAAATCTACTAAAACAATGGGTTGAGTTGTGTTGCTAGTATGTAGGCGAGGAGCACTCCTCTTGGCTAATAAAAAATTAATATCATGCATGTTACCACAAGATAGGAAAATAACAGGGTTAAGGATGCATGGAAGACTTTAAGGATGATCCAGTCAGCAAAACAATAAAAAATGCTCATGCTGACTATAAACTTATAGACTCAATATGAATGGATTGCATCATAGCTGCTTCAGGTACACAGGTTCAGCAACACCCTACTAGATGAAGTAATTTAACCTAGGCCTTCATGATCTGAGGGCTGGTTCTAGGATGTATACAAATTGCCAATTACTGCCAAAATGTGTTTTAATTGGTAGGATGTAGCAGCTATTATCTGATATCTAGGGTTAACTGAAAAACAACCCTACCCATAATGTACTTGCCTGCTTTGGGTTGGGGCTGAGTTTATTTGTTGCCTGGGCTTCACCACTCTCCTGGACTCAGGCACCTATTGCAACCCACTGGTAGCCTATAAAAGGGTAAGAGCTAAAGTTTTTAATGAGCTTGGTGTTTGCAGGCTTTGCTTTTCCAATATGAAAGAAAATCCACTATGCAGAACATAAAAAAAAAAAAAAACTTTAGCTGGAATAATAGGTAGAATCTAGTATTCCTGGTGGGTTGTATTTGTATGGCCATCCTCCAGGAACTGCAAACAGCAGAAGTATGAGATTTTGTTGTTTTTTTTTTGGTTGGTTGTTAGAAGTGAGAAGTGAGGCAAAAATAGGATTTAGAGGTTCCTTGAAAAGCGCCTTTAAGAAAAGCTCCTGTCTACTTATAAAGAAATTTAATAATCCACCTAGAGACCCATCAACACCAGTACCATGTTGTTCCCAGGGAATGGACACAAATTATCTCTTAAGACTAACACAATTCAATTACTACCAAGAATCTCCCATGTGGGAAATAAACATGTTTGTGAGTCCCTTGTGTGTCTTGTACTATCTTCCTGAATCCAGGATAATTTACACTGATTTTATGGCCGATCACAGCAAGTGTATAACCAGTAAACGGACTAACAAAAACTTCCATCCACAGTAGTTATGAAAAGGTCACATTGGTAGCAAAATAAAGTGGAAGATAACTATTGGTTTTCTGCCTTTTTTATCTGCTGGTCTAAAAAGGCAAACATAATTAAAACACATCATTATCACCATGTGCAAAGGCCAAAATAGCAGAATCATTTGATGCTGAAAGGTGATACAGGTTAAAACTGCTGCCGAGTTATCTTTTTGCTGTTTCTGTACCTTGCCCGAGCTGAGGTGCTGCTAGTCTGTAACACACACTGTGATAGCCCATTAGGTTAGCTTAACGTATGAACCACTCAAGGAAAAAACCTCACAGGCTGACAGCAAGAAAACTGGGCTGTTACATGGAAACCTATTTCTGGCTAGGAACTGCATGCACTTGATGGTTACAACTGTAGTACCTGGATCCATATTGCCTGGCCTGAGCCTTACCTGAAAAAAAAACAAAGAAACTACCATTTTCCAGAGAAAATAATTATGTCCCAACTTCTTAAAGATAAGCTAAAAACTAAACTTTCCCACAAATAGCCACCCTCTAGACCTGTGTTTCTCAAACAGCGTTCTGTGGAGCCCTGGGGTTCCTTCAGAGGTTGCTAGGGGTTCCTTGTTCAATGACTAATATGGGCCTCTTGGGTCAGTTTAGGTGACACCAATCATCTTTTTGACTCATCTGTTAGGGCAACATAATTCCCAATGGCCTGCAATGTAAGAGGCATTCTGCGTACCGACCAACCTGATGTGATCTATGGATATAGTGTTTATAGAATAGGTTCCCTAAGACATGAAAGTTATTTCCCCCCATGTTAAAAAGGTTAATAAAGGCTGCTCCAGACTTGTCTTTGCTTTGTAGTTAGCTTTCTAGGCCTGCAGATTGCACGATAACCAATGAATGAATGAATAAGAAATGCAGATTAGTTAAGTTTTAACTTTTCTGAAAATAAAATGTGTTGTTTACTGAACACTCAAGCTTAGAAAGTCACAAAACCTTTGGCACCCTGTTGCTGTATCCATTCACCAAATAGAACACATTTACATATATAAATACATTTACAAATAAGATCTTACAAAAATCTTTACAAAATTGCTAGACAAAAATTTCAGTGAATTCATGAGGAATGTGTGTATAAATAGTAAGGCTAAGGCTGCGTACACACGTCCAATGGTTCTCGTCCTATAATTGGCTCCGTGCCAATATCGGACGAGAATCTGGTGTGTGTACAGTACCTGTTGTCCATCGTCCGAACGATCATCCTGGCGGATCCACAGACAATGGACGGTGAACAATCGTAATAGAAGCGAAGGGGGAGAGCGCGCAGTGGGGTGCTGCTCCGTCGTTCTCCCCCTCCCCTCTCCATAGAGCAGAACAGTATGTATGTATGTATGTATGTACACCACTCGTTCATGCATCGTGAAGTCCTCAGTTGTTGGAAAGGATTGTGAAAGATCCTTTCTATCGACAATTATTGCACGTGTGTATGTAGCCTTAGATCTGACTAAAATAACAATGACTAAAGCAAATTACCTGCACACCATTAGTTTCCCTTTAAATGTTATCTTGCATCCATTCTACATGCACATTATTATTAATATTATTATTATTACACAGTATTTATATAAAACATATGTCACATTTTCTTCATCCAAAATGTATTTCAAGTTTTATCTATCACTGTTTTAACAAGATACTGAATTGTTTGCTAGTAGTGAAGGACTCTAAACTAAAGCTGCGTACACACCTGCAATTTTTCTCGTTGGAAAGGATCTTTCACGATCCTTTCCAACGAGAAAAGACTGCACGATGCATGAA
>NC_092861.1:129167304-129180360 GCF_032062135.1 Pyxicephalus adspersus
AACCTGAGAGGTTCCAGAAAGCCCATTCAAAATGACTGGGCTCCACCACATGTTAGAACACATCACAACACTTTTTTATGTGGGCAGGACAGTTGGCTCAGTGTTTAGCACTAGGTCGCAAGTTTCGAAACTCGGCAAGGACACCATCTGCAAGGAGTTTTTATGTTCGCCCTGTGTTTCCGTGGGTTTCCTCTGGCCACTCCATTTTTCTCCCACGTCCCAAAAACATGCAGTTAGGTTAACTGGCTTCTCCTCAAAAATTGTCCTTACACAGTAGTAATAATAGTAATAAGCATATGCTTTATGGTAGGAACATTAGATTGTGAGCCCCTTTGAGGGACAGTTAGTGTTATGACTATGGACTTTGTAAAGAGCTGCCTAAAATGTCAGCGCTATATAACAAGTAATTATATACATACAAGTTAATAATAATAATGATAATATGTGGCCGTGTTGTTGTGATGTGAACCAGAGCTAGACTATCCTGATTAAGAAAGAAGCATATTAATCTCTAAACAATTCATCAGATCAATGCAAGGTATCATAAATTCATCATGAGTGTGTCTCAAACAAAAAAAAAAAAAACAGACCCCTGGGTAGCATTTTGAACTCATTATGGACATACCAATTAATCTCTCAATAAACAGTGTTATCTCTGGGCTGTATAATGCTTGCTCTGAACAGTGAACATGGAAGCCCTCCTGATCATCTATGCTATCATTATTCATTCCATGACAGCTCTTATCTTCATGTTGGCCATGACAACATGATGGTTACATAAACATTGGGTGTTCAGGCAGACAGCTTATCTTGGAAAGACCAAGATTGGTAGGCCAAACACTGTAAATCATTGTCTACCACAAATTTCTAACATTTATAAACTTTTTTTCACTAAAAAATTTATAAAAAGCTTTCCTAGTACAATTTGCTTTTTAACTGGTCACATAATGTGGCCTGTATCTTTTAAATTCAACAACCTTTTCTACCAAAAAAATGTCATTTTTATTTTAATCAAAATGGAGGAAGTGATAAGTAAAAAACATTAACTTTTTCCCATTGTTTTATTCAAGAAAGAAAATAAAAAAAACTTCTCACTGTGAAAGAATAGGATTCTCCCTTCTAGTGTCAGACATGATGATGCTAGGATGAAGGATGGCACCAACACTGTATGGCTGACACTGATTTGCAATATTTAAATAATAGATTATGTATATTGGCCAGTCCGGGTAAGTATGATTGGAAAGAGACAGAGATTGTTGATAGATCATATTTAGTAATCTACCCTGGAATTGGAAAATTTAGAACTAGTTGACTAATAATGGTTAGAAATATTCTATTGTATCCAATGTCACAAAGTGTTTGGAAAAAGGGGGTTTCTATATAAAAAAAAAAGAAAAAAAAAAAAGAGTAACTTGTCTTAGTAGCTTGGTTATAGTGATAATGTTTTATTATCGTTAGGGGAAACCAAATTGGTCAAGACAACCCCAGTTTTATTAAGTCAGGCCCATATAGTACTGGCACGAGTGCCCTGTGCAGTATCTCACATATCACTTGTGCCTTTGGGATTGCAATTTATAAAATCTAATACTGTCTACTTTAAAAAGGCTAACACATCCTCTACAGGCTGGAGCAGCGGATAACAGAACAAAAGATAAGGAAGAAGATTTCTGCATCATTTTGTACAAAATGTAAGGTAAGTTGTTGCATAAGCAAAAAATAATGTAAACACTCTATGCTACTTGTGCTCTTAGTCTACATACACGTCAAATGATTTTAGTCCAATAATCGCCTCAGGGCTGATTGGACAAGAATCTGGCGTGTGTACAGCGCTCACCATTCGTTGTTCATGGATCCCTCCTGGCTGATGCGCAAATGACGAATGATTGGAAGTGAAGGGGAGAGAGCACAGCAGGGTGCCTCTCTGTCGTTTTCCCCCTCACCTCTCCGTAGAGCAGAACAGTGCTGTATGTATGATGTACGTTCAGTCTTCTGTTGTGAGGATTGTGAAAGATCCTTTCCAACAACAATTATTGAACGTGTGTACCCAGCCTTAGGGCAAGGGCTGCTGCAACATGTGTACATGACATTAGCAATGACTTCTTCACTCACTTGCTAGCTTGTAAAGGCCTTGTCCCCTTGCAGGGGGCGATTCTGTAGTGTTCCAGCCAGTACAGGAGAGATGACTGGTACATCCAGCAAGGAAGTGATATGATGAAAACAAGAAGTGTTTTTGTGGCCTTTATAGCAATCGAGCAGCTGAATATTCGCTGGTGCTACACGTTTCTAAGGCTGATAACAGCCCTTTTTATATCTTTTTTTTTTTTTTGTTTTACCACTTTTGAAAATATGATCTTCACAAATGATTCTATTAAGGAAAGAAAAGCAATATTAAGCATGGATGGAAGAAAAGTGAGCTTTGTAATTCTTATTTGCATTTGACATTGATTAATACATTGGGATAAAACACTGGGGAACATGCCCTGTAAACTACAGTAAATGAAATGGATCCATCAAATGGCAATTTGTGTGTGAGTTTCAAGTCTATATTCAATGCCGGAAGCTACTCATTGAAATGACAAGCAGACGATTGTCACTCACTAGAGCCTGTGTGATGTTTGTTTTGTCATGAGGGTTTTATCTTGCCAGAAGCCATTTTAAGTCCAACATCTACATTCTTTAAAATCAAACGTAAAAGATAAATGCAGAGCTTCTTCTTATTGTAATGGCATAGCATGGGGTAGTGCGCCTCATGGTGTCAGATAAGAAGAGGCTTCTATTCTGACAGCAGCAGTGGAAGGAGTAGTGTGCTGGGAGGATGACACCAATCAGGACATTTTGTCTCCTCACGTCTGAAGAGGACCACTGTGACTGTCTGCTGCAGAATAGGCTTCCTACAGGGATGCCATGAGTGCTCATCTTTTAGTACAGTGGAAATATTATGTTTGCTCATTTCTTATCGTGACATCATTTCCCCACTTCCAGCCAAGGAACTAATCACTGTCAAGCAGTGAGGGATAGGAACAGAACTTGCACATAATCATCCGCTTTTATATAGTGTCACTCACAGCTAAACAACACAGAAATTAGATAACGTGCTAGTCATTCTTCTATTAACCCTTCTATTATCAAAGGCTTGCAGCACACAAACAATGTGTCATCGAAAGACAGATGTAAAAAAAAATATTTGCCAGAAAGACAGGGGCACTAAGCTATACCTGCCACAGTAAGAGAGGAGTGCAAAGATATACCTGCCACAGGAAGACAAGAGTACTAAACTTTATCTTGTACAGGAAGACAGAAATACAAAGCTATACCTGCCACAAGAAGACAGAAGTACTAAGCTATACCTGCCACAGGAAGACAGGAGAACAAAGCTTTACATACCAGAGGAGAAGAGGAGTGCAAATCTATGTGTTGCAAGAAGAGGGAAGAAAGTTGTAACTTTTACAAGAGAAGAGAAGAAAAAAAAGCTATACCTGTCACAGGTATACCACAACTAAAGAGTGCAAAGCTATTCCTGGTACATGAAGAGAGGAGGAGGAAAGGAGTGCAAAGCATTTTGTGGCAGGAAGGGTAGTAGAAAGCTAAACCTTACATAGATGATGTTCAAAACTATACCTGCCAGGGAAAAATAGGAGTGCAAAGCTTTACCTGTAACAGTAAGAGAGGAGTACAAAACTGTACGTGCCACAAGAAGAAAGAAGAAAGGAGAGGAGTACAAAGCCATATCTGCTTCAAGCTAGAAGTAAAAAGCTATACCAGGATGAGCAAGGGATGACTAAACAAGTTGACCCTGCCATTTTTAATTATCTTAAAATTATACAAATAAACAGACTCAAGTTTTCATATTTTCAGAAGGCAAAGGATTTCAATCTACAGCAATTCAGCCACTAAATCATGTATGAGCCAACCAACAACCAAGCTATCTTCCTAAAAAAAATGAAGCACACTGCTGACAGTATCAGGCAAGATTGTGGCATGCCCCTCTGCTTAGTAGGTATCATTATTATAATTAATAATAAACAGGATTTATATAGTGCTGACATATTGCGCAGAGATATACATTAAATAGGGGTTGCAAATGAAAGACAGATACAGACAGTGACACAGGAGGGGGAGAGGACCCTGCCCAAAAGAGCTTACAATCTAGGAGGTGGGGGAAGTATCAAACAATAGGTGGGGAGATATGGAGTGGTGCAAAGTAGTGAGGGTTTTAGGAGACAGGTATTAGGAGGTGGGTATGTTCAGGAATGTTCAGGTGTGTTTCCGCCTTTCATCCTGGGAGAGGAATTTACCTGACTATGGATATCCTTATAAATCAGATTCCTATTCCTACACCGATGAATGGTAAGAACTAATATTTACTGTAATTATGATTACAGGAAACAACACCATTGTAAGCAGTAGTTGTCCAAAGAGCAAGATGGAGGTGGGGCAGTGGCACAGGGTATGCACACATACCATTTTACTGAAGCAGGAGTTTTGGCACCTTCTTTACCCTTCACAGCTATATAAATGGACAATATTTTACAAACCTTTACATAACTAATTAAGGGCAGACAGCATTATGAACTATGCGCTCCATGTGTGAATAATGGTACTTTTTTGTTTTGCCTGACATTCCCCTTTCTTACATTTTTAGCTTTTAAAAAACACTTTTTAACATGTAACATAATATAATTATATAGCTGACAAAGTCAGCAACAGCCTGCTCTAGTTCATTATGATCTCCAGCCCAAAGAAGGAATGGTAAAATAAAAGTGAATCATTCACTCTTTGATGAGGGTTCTTTTCAGCTTTATGCACACTGCTGGGCAGCGTGGGCAAGGAGTGGCAAGTTTTAATTAAACGCTGTTCATAATAAACCTTTGAGCCTCACACTGATGTCTTGTAGATCCCAATAATGCTTTGGCTGGCAGCATGACAATGCTTGACAACATACTACTCTTCAGCTGAGTTTGGGTTCCCTGCTAACAAGCCAAAACCCTTCATTCATTCACATGAGTGCACCAGAAGCATAGTGTAACACACAAAGAAAATAACATGGGAATTTAGTCTGTCTCCCAGGTGATAGGGAAGCAATGTGAAAGAAGAAAAAAATCCCAGGCAGTCGCTAGGCAGCAGGGAAAGCAAGCCTCCTGCCTGGTCCTCTTCTATGTTAGCTTGCAGAGCTTGCTGATTACTGGTGTCACAGCACACCCTGCTGACTACAATTAACTACAACCTGGGCAAAGCAAGCAGAATGAAAACACTTCAACCTAAAATCCTCCTTTTCTGTAGAGGTTTGGCTGCTGTGCATTTGTACTGGCAGCTCTGGCTTACTGGTTTCATAGCAAATATGCCTGTACTAGTATATACACACAGTAAATCGTAAATTATTATTAGCAATAAAGAGAATATGATTAATTGCAACCAAAGCATGACATTCTATTCTGATTTGTCTTTGACAAACACAGGTTGCATTGCATTGAATGATTTGTGATATTTTCACTATGTCCTGCATGAGCAGATTAGTATACAATCCTGGCATATCCGGGTGCTGGGAATGAACAAAGTTATGTCATTCAGGTCTGGTTAATCAAGATTGCCAAAGAGGAAAGTTGAATCCCAGCCTTACCTTCAGTTATGTTTAGTTATACGGGTTCCTCTGCACACTATAAGATTTTCACAGTGTGCACTAGAACAGTGAGTATGTGAGAGAGATGGTGGGACAGCATGCCAGTTAGTGTCAGTCTCATTTCCTTTCTAGAGAACATCCAGCATCATCTAAAACCCTGGTAAAAACTATGCATTGGGTGTCAGTTGAAAAAATGTTCTTTACATTAGTGGTAAGTTGAAAGAATGTTCTTCTTATAGTGGCAGTCTAACTGTGACCCTTAAAGATAGCTAAAATGATCTCTACTGTCATGTTGCTGGCTCTGCTAAATGGTGTTAGCTCAAGAGCTTTACATGCAAGGGGCAAATGCAAGGCCAATCCTCTACAGCTCATTGAACTCTGTGGCAACCTCTGAGAATAGTTGATCTAGAGCAGTGTTTCCCAACCTTTCTTAGTCGCGGCACATATTTTACAATTAGAAAAATCCCACGGAACACCACCAAAAAGTCAGACACGTAAATTAGCTACCTGCTGCCATCTAGTGGTTTCCCACGGTACACCCAAAGATCTCTCAAGGCACACTAGTGTGCCGCGGAACAGCGGTTGAAAAACACTGATCTAGAGCATTACAGCTCAGCCTGACCCCTTTTTGTTTGTATTTCAGTTCATCATTACATATAGATGTTTTCTGGTCCTACCGTCTGTCCCTCCCAGCAACCACATTGCACCTGCATTGCAAAAAAAAAAAAGGATAGAGAAATAATGATATCGCTGGGTATAAAAATAGGTATGAATTAAAACTGAAACCATTCCATTTTACCAGGCACAAAGCAAAATGACAGGACTCACACTGTGAATTCATATCAAGCTCAAATCTGTGATGGTCTCAGGTGAACCAAGGTGATCACAGAACAAGCACACTCAGATGTATTTCATTCTCTAGTGGAGCTTAATATAGGTGTGGGAGTTGAACTGGTTAGTCATTCTGTTACCATATTGATAAGGGAAGGATTTAGGAACCAGAGAAAGCAAATAATAAGCAATTTAGACTTTACCTTTTTCAAAAAACTTAGTTCATGTGTCTTCGGCTACATCCAATCTTGCAATCATAGTTCAGTTTATTTTTACCTTGATAAAAAAAAAAACAGGAACAGAACCAAAAGAGCTGAAAACAAAAAAAAAGAATCTATCTGGCACTGCAATGACCTAAAGTAAGTTCAATTTGTTACAGGCTACTGCATCTTGCTTACACTATTTAGGCTAAAATATCTTGTCTTTTTATGGGAATGCAGTTCTTTAATGCATGCTGAACTCCAAGAAGATAATAAAAAAAGAAAAGGGAAAATACTCTTTCACTGTCCTGTCCAATTACACTCCGGGGAAGAGACCCAGTAGATTTACTTAACTGCAGTACAGAAAAGTAAGGTCTCCACACTGCACTGAGAGGGCTGTGTAAATCTTAAGAATGAATAGACAAAAACACAACTTTTTTAGGTAAATTATTTGTATATTTGCCTTGATGTCAACTTCAAGCCTGAATAAGATCCAAGACATGAGAGAGAGAGATAAAGCCAGAGTTATTCCTCCCATCTACAAAAAGAAATAGTAGTTTGGTTAAAAAAAAAAACATCTAATTAATATTACTCTACAAGTATATTTTGTAAGCCCAAATATAAAAACCCATGACCTCAGTTAATATTAATTTCAAGTAACTATTAAAAGCACAAATATAATTTACTTAGATTTAGGCTAAACCCCTACAATGTATCTGAATTTCATCAGTGTTAATAATAAACCCCTTAGGTATTTGAAGCCCATCAAGGTGGATATTAATATCTGCACCCAAACGAATTAATGCCTACCGTCTTCTAAGGATCTCCAAGCAAATGTATCATTGGAGCAGGTAGAGTGCCCATGTTCTTAGACAGATGGCTCTAATCATTGCAACAAAATATAGGACATGTTTTGCTGCTAAATCTCTAATTTGTGATCTCATAGCATAAAGGGCACAGGACACTTTCACCGCATCGAAGGGAAAATGGACGGGGCTATGTACCATCAAATCTTGGGTGAACACCTCCTTCCCTCAGCCAGGGCATTGAAAATGGGTCGTGGATTGGTATTCCAGCATGACCATGACCCAAAACACACGGCCAAGGCAAGAGAGGAGCAGCTCAAGAAGAAGCACATGAAGGTCCTGGAGTGGCCTAGCCAGTCTCCAGACTAGTTGATAGGGGATCAAATACTTATTTCACTCATTACAATGCACATCAAGCGCTGACTTTTGAGCAATGGGTTTTTGAGGGTTCTTTTGTAGTTATTCTGTCTCTCACAGCAACAATAAACCTACCATTACAATTATAGACTGGTTATTTCTTTGTCAGAGGGCAAACATACAAAATTAGCAGGGGATCAAATACTTCTTTCCCTTACTGTACTTTCAGAAACATATCTGCACTTGTTGGCAGTGGTCTGTCAAGGCATAATGAGATGACATATAGGGATTTAAAAGAAACCTGAACTGAGAGATACATGGTGCTACTGCTGAAATTAACTTAAAACTGCTAGTTACCGGATTGTGTCTAGTTCCAAAAGTCAACACCCAGGAACAAGAATACAGCCAGTAAAATGTTAAATAAATCTTACCCTGGTCAGAAACACAGGATTCCAATTGGAAAAGCATCACATCTAGCTAAGTAGTAATTTCAGAATGAAGGTCAGTCATTTAGTCTGTGATGGACCTACATAACAACATTATAATCTCCTGCCTCCCCAACCTCTATTACATGGGCAATTCCTGAACTAACTTCAGTTGCATAGGTGTTTATAAACTTTATGACTTTAAAGGTATTTATATTTAAATGCAGACCGCTCTTGATCTTTTGTTTTTGGGCCCTATAGAGGCCCCATAGCTACACTATTGAGTCTATCCTTTTTTAATATAAATTCTATTAAACAAAAAAGTATACAATAGTGCACAGTAAATATGTTTTTACCAATATGTATGTTTTTTGGGATGTGGGAAGAAATCGCAAACATGGGGAGGAGAACCTGCAAACTTCATGCAGATAGTGTCCTGGCCGAGATTCGAACCTGGGACCTAGCACTGCAAAGGCGAGAGCACTAACCTCTGAACCACCGTGCTGCCCGATTTTGGTACCTATTAATGCAAGCCTGAACACTTAGGGCCTGCTGTATTAAAGCTCTTCAAGGCTAATCACGATGTCTCAAAGATCACAAAAAGGAAGAGGAGAAGGTAAAGAATATGATGGTACCTTGTAATGAAATGGGGACAGGTAAACATATGGGGTTTAGTTCCATTTTAACATAAGGGAGAGAGGGAAAGGGTGCATTTAGGATTCAAAGGGCATTCTTGTTAGAATTCTACAGACTCTAATAGTTATTTAGCTTTATAAAACCCATATATCTTATGAGTTGGTATCCTCAGTTGTTGTCCTCCATATAAATGTCACAGTTAACTCCTGAAAAAGTTACCAGTACTTAAAAACTGAATTAACAATACGATACACAATGCTTTGTGAATTTCCACATATAAAATGCAGCATAAATCAATAATATACCATGGGTGGGCTAAGATTCAACTGATGCCTTCTATAAATGTTTCAGAATTTAAAAAATATTTTTGATTCAAAAACAAAATTAGAAAAAAACATGCAGTAATACAATCCAACAGGCATTATGTTTTTGTAAATTGACCCATTTTCGTTGATTTTGCAGTTGCTGTTTTGAATGTCTGGCAATGGGACATAAATCTCTTCGTGGTAACTGAAATGCATACACTTTTGCTATTATGTTTTTAGCACAAATTGAATTGTGGAAAAAAATCAATACTCATTTTTAGCATCTGAAAGAAAGTTTCAAATCGTCAAAGCATGGCAACACAAGTGAGAACTTGGTGTGGAGATATAAAATAATAGAATAAATAGAATAGAAATCACTACATACCATTGCAATATCACTTATTTTTCTATTACAGAATAAGAATGTATAAGTAAAATATGTATGTAAAATATGTAAAAATAGAAATCAACACCCAATGTGCAAACAGACTGTTACATTCTTTAATAGTTGGTGCTTACACATAATTAAATAGGAGAAAAATCACAGACCATCTGTCTTAAAGATTTCATTTTTAACAACTATATTTTTTTTAATAAATATGTAATGTATTGTTTTAACAAATTTATTTTTAAAAAAGGTGTTTTGATAAAACTTTATCAGAATAGAAGTAATTCCAATATAAGTAACAAAAAAAGCATAAAAAGTTTATAACCAGCCACCAAAATATAGAAGGTCATATTTTTGCCAAGGGAGATGAATCAAAATTTCAGTAAAAATCTGTATTCTTGAAATTGGGGGTAAATAGACCAATAAATTTCAAACTGTGGCTTCAGTACAGGCCTAACGCCCCCCCCCCTCGTCCCCCCATATCCAGGATGCTCTGGGCTTACAGGAATTAGGTTAAATGAACTGGGTACTATTCAACCCAACTGTTGGACAATATATATATATATTTTTATGTAATATTGAGCTGGGAAATATACTTTTTAGTTTTGAATTAAGATGGATGTGAACTTCCCAAATGGAAAGATGTGATAGAAACTTTATATTGGCAATAAACACTACATTTTCTGACATTTTATGTCACTATCTGTTGTTTCTCAGGTTTGAAGGACCTACATCATTTTCCTAAACCACCATTTATTGACCAAATACCAACAACAAAGATGGCAGCACGCATTGTTCCTTAAGAATCCCTTTACTGTGGTTCCATACCAACCAATAATAACATTTCTTTATTCAACTGGCACACATGTATTTTAACTTCCTCAATCACAAACAGCATGACATTCAAAGAATTTTGATTGGCTACTTTAATCCGCTTTTTACAAATTTCCCTCCTATGCCTACCAATGGTAGGCTGATTGCAAATTGTAAATTCTCTGGGAATTTTATATCAACATTTTTTTTAACTGTTCATATTCCTTCAATAAATCACTGGCAGTGTCAGTGACAAGAACAGAAAGAAAGTTTTGCTGGAAGATATATATCTGCTTCTTCTGCATTAGAAGTCCATATACCAGAGAGCTAGGAGCATAGTCTATTCGAATAATCTACTTTTGCTCAAAATATATAATCATAAATAACCAGTGGCCCAAACAGGGTACATAAATGAGGGGTGCCAGGGATGGTCACTGTCAAAAATAACTTTAGGCTTCCATATACTATTCCACAATATTGGCCAAATACCAGATCATTTTGCAAAGTACATCCCCAATACTACTTTCTGCGCTTTGTAACTGCAGCCAAGCACATTTTTTCAGTGACACAATCTCTAGGAGAAAGCTAGAAAAAATAGTTGGAAAGGACAGAAGTTAAGTGCAATGTATTAAGTACACTTACCTCTATCCTGCCTTTGTTTTATGACTTCCACAAAGCTTTGCAAGTGGTGGAACCTTTCGCTCAATACTTCTGACCTGTGCACTTTCGACCTACTTTCCGTGATATTCTATTCAAATTGAAATGCAATGGAAACCTATGAGACCACTAATTGCTGTGGCTTTTTCCAAAAGTAAATTATCGATAACAGTAAGGAAGTAAGAAACACCTATAGACTGGAAGCACTGAGCTAACAGTAGTTCCAGACTCTCAAAAAGGTAGTAACAGATAGCTCATACTTCCTGTCATCTTTTTCAATAGGTTTTACTAGAGCTGCCTTTAAGTATTGTGCTAAATGTTTAAAATATGGCATTGTATGCAAATTAGAAAAAAATGTAAAGGTTATATATTTAAGGGGGGATATCACCTGTAACGGAACTGGGATAGGTGAATATGTGGCATTCAGTTCCCCTTTAAGGATGGATGGCCAAATTCTAGGTGACTAGAAACCTACAACATTGGAGCTACACTTAAAAAACAGTGTGCTACAGCATGCATATTATTAACATTTTTAGAAGCCAGAAAAAGAAGTGCATTATTTCACATCTCAGCTCAGCAGATCACCAATCTTCTGGGGGAAAGCAGGAAAATCCTTGCAACAGTTTCCAGATTAGTGTTTGTATAAATATATGGATTTCAGAACAGTTTTTAAATTTTTTGAAGGGATTTAAGTCCTACACTTTAAGTTAGGAAATAAAGGGTATCGCTTTATCTCCAAAACATTTTTTTAGTAATTGACGGAAAACATCTATTTTTTGTCTACATGAAAGAGGGATCTACAAAATCAGACTGTTATGTCTTTTTTATTATCCATTCAATGTTTAGAAATCTCAAAAATTTCTAAAGCGGAGAAGCATTAAAGGTTTCCCCAAATACACCACTAGACAAGGAACCATCCTTGAGGTGGAAACACTTTGCTGAATCAGCTTCAAAGCCTCTTGCTGAAAATTGTAGGTAACATTTAAATGAACCATTATCTAAAAGAGCACTTCTCACAACAACAGGGAATTCTAAGATAGCAAAGTTCAAAAGAAAGTGTTTCAATTGAGAAGGCACTTGTCTTGCTTCTAGGTCTTTATATAACTAACAGGGTCTGCTATCCTTGAGTAATTAGCCTCTGAATCTAAACAAAAAAGGGTAAAAGATCTAAGTATGCATGGCCAGAGGGCAATTATTCACATTAAATGTAATCTGTTATTAGCCAAAACTGCTACTAAAGACACTTTCAATCCTCAGTTGCTACTTGAGGTAAAGTTGAAACGGGTGAACGTTAATTCAGTCATGGCCTTCCTTGCTTTTTAAGGATTATTGATTGTGTTCTTATGTGCAGGTCTTGCCCTCTATCATATGACTGACAGAACTGAACTTTATTCCATGGAAGAAAAACATGTGCCTACCATGGCTGTGCAGAAAGAGGGCCCGTTCTTTTCCGTGCTTTCTGGTCACTATTGTGAAAGCCACAGCCTTAATCTATCCGTCAAAAAGGTGATTGAGTAAATAGTTCGGTACTCAAGACATTTTGTAAGCCTTAAAACAAGACAAAACTTATTGACAAATATGAGCTCAGCCTAAGTAAAATGGATTTTTATGTTCTTGTACGCTCAGGCTTTGATGCTTTTAAAATGGTACACACTCTCCTCAACCCCCCCCCCCCACCCCCAAACCAAGGATATGTACACACCCTAGATAATGGACACCTCAGACGAATGATCCTGATCGCCTAAGGCGAAAATCTAGCACGCATACCGTGGCCCTTCATTTATTGATCTGGCTTGGTAGATCAATACATGTTTGATTGGGCATGACTGACGCTCTTTCCTATGGAGGAGAGCACAGAGTGATGCCCCCTGCTTTCCCTCTCCATAGAACTGAATAGCGCTGTGTGTACATATCTTGTTTGTTCTGTCACTGGAAACAATCACAAAGGATAATTTCCAGCAACATAAATATGATGTGTGTGCACAGCCTAAGTGCCAACCCCTCACCCAGATACCTGTTCT
>NC_092861.1:129180961-129241172 GCF_032062135.1 Pyxicephalus adspersus
ATACATTGGTGCAACAGATGATTTAATCTCACATGATCTAGTATTCCTCTTACTTCATGTTTGTGTATCTGCAGGCTTTCATTCAGCTTGGTAGCTACTTGGCTTGTGTAAAGCTTCAGCTCACAGTGATCACGATACATCTTTTGACAATAGCTTCATCTCTTTTTCCCCCAAAGATGGACTGTACTCTTTAATTTGACAAATTAGCTCACAATTACTGCTTCTACTTTCATTGTCCAGTTACAGGATGGGGAAAAGACAAGCAGTATCAGTGGTAAATCAGGTATTTCTACTGTGCAAGGCAGGACTATGTTTTTCTTAGAAATGGATGGTCAGAAACACAAGTCCTTTGACAGGTAAAACTGCTCCCATATGTATTATATATGCATTTGATCTGTATAACTAGCTGTACACTCCTGGAGCCCAGCTTTAAATATTCACTGGAAAGTATGCTTTCTTCCTAAAATTAGGTGTAATGAAAAAGGCTGTGTGGAACTTGGGGTAATGTAATTCTTTTTTTAGAAATGATGAGCTTAAACATAAAAAAAAATACATCTGAAGTTTAATTAAAAAAATACAACAACAGAATGATGGAATATACAATACTTGAAATTATATTGAAGTTTACTTTAGGTTTACTTGGAATATATAAAACAAGTTATGTGGTGAGCACTAAAGCTTATAGCTATTGATTTAAGGGAAAGAAAATAATTTGTGGTATGTGGATCGATGAGTTATATTAAGCTTGATCGTTTGCAATTTTCTTATTAGCTTTTAGAACCAAAGGGAATGAGATGCTGACCCAAAGATCAGCCACAACTTTATTTAGAGCTAACAGGTAGCACAAAAAAAAGAAAAGTCATAGTGATATAAAAAATCTGCACCAGCGGTTTCACGCTTTGCACCTGCAGAACTAGGGGGTATCCCTTTGCCTTTGGGGATCAGCATAGGTTTGTTTTTCGGGGCATGTTGGATCACACTTTAAAAAGTATTTTTACCTACAAGGCTTTTTTTCACCTAATGGACATACATCTATTTTCCATCAAAGTATATAATTTTTAAACTACAGATTCATGTAAATGCCATGTTTTGGCATTCTGATGAGTTAAACATACAGCAGGTAAAATGATCCAATCACTGTGCACTTAAATTATTGCCCCGTGTTGCATTTGGGTAGAACTGTTCTGTATATAGTTATCCTATAAGTTGTTTGGGTTATATGGACACACAGGAAGAGTTGGGATAAAGATTATGATCTCTCATAACTTGCTGTTCTTGACCAAAGCAAATGGTACAAACTGAATACTATAAATAACTGTAAGCAACAAGGTGGATTATCTACAATCCGAAACAGTGCAGCATTCAAATTGTAACTGACCCGATATACTCACCTGTCTCCATTCTGCCACAGGGGACCACCAACTTCTTCCTTCTCTTTCTGGATGTGATCTTCAGCCATCCCAATAGGTTGGGTTGGGGTGATGCAATTCATTCAGTCTCAGCAAGCGCAGGGGAAGCTTTGGTAAGCCGGAATTGCCAGGTATCCTGGTTTTTGACAGTTCATTGGGGCAAGCAGGTAAGAAGTCATCACTTGTCCCTTTCTGCAATAATGGTCCGCCTTCAAAATGTTTATACAAGTAGTCCCTGGGTTACATGCGAGATAGAGGTTTGTTCTTATGTTGAATTTGTGTGTAAGTCGGAACAGGTACATTATTTTTATAATTGCAATTAGGACAGATGTTTGTCTCAACATAATATTAGGCAGTGTGGTGTCAGTTACTGTATAAAATCCTCAATGTAAGTTAATCACAAACAAAGCAAAAAAAAAAAAGAAAGTTTCAGTGACTCGCAGATAGTTGGAACACTTTAAAGTTGATCATATCATTCAAGATAAATCATTAGGCTAATATAGCCCTGTTGAAGTATATAAAAATGCACAGTAAAGTGTTACTATGCATTTTTTAAAAATGCTGTATACTTTTTTTGGTGTATTTAGGTGCATTAGGCAGCATAATGATGTGAATGGACAACCACAATGCATGTTTTTGCATATGGGTTAACACCACACAAATATAAATGGGCCCTAAATGGATTTCTTTTTGAGAAACATAAACCACACAGCTATTCCCCAAGTATATTGCATTTGAGTCATGAGATTAACGATAAAATAAAGGTAATCCTTGAAGATTGAGATATATCTTGAATGTGCTATTGACCCTTTTCGATCTATACTGTGACTGTACTTGAAGAAAAGCTGTTTCAACAAGTCCCAGGTGTCACAGGTGAGCTAATGGACATTAATGCAGTTACAAATATCAGAGGTATTACCAGAACGTGTCCAAATCATTCCGGAGACCCTCTAAAGAGGCACTTGCAAGATTAAAGCTGGTGGAACAGTCAACAAGGAAGAACAGGTGCACATACAATCGACCCATGAATACAGAAATAGCCCTGTTCTCATCCTTATTCCTGTTGAATGATACATTAACCTGTTTATTAGATCACAGTAATGGTTTTATGTCTTTCTAGCTATTTGAAAATTGTGCATTTGTGTTGTCCACAAATATTTACTTAAACATCCTTCAGTTTACTTTATGAATTGTTTCAAAGTCAATTCAATTATCCTTCATTTGGCTCATGTAATTACCTAAATCTGTAAACTTATTTGCCATATGCAAGATGAAAGTTAACATAAGGTTTGCAGTGGAAGGGGTTTGTGGGAATCAGCAGGAATATGGTAGTGATATTCAGTAGTAATCCAGAGGCTAGAATGTTTGCACAATTCTATCTATCTCCTATTGCCACAGGGCAGCAAGGGTGATAGGTTAATCACATGAGTATGTTTAAAGTCATAACCTATTTTGCAGGCAAAAATTATCATGTGTACATATGTGTTTCATCTGTTTATTTAACGTGAACTTGTCAGTTCTAACTTCTGTTATTTGCAATGACCATATATGTTTTCATTGCAGCTATTCCAATGGCTCATTTTCTGAAGTCATAAAGGTTGCAAAATATCAGCATAACCTGGAATAAATGAACTCCCATGCATACCATTGGGGTCAATCAAGAGTGCGAAAGCTTCTGAACCTGGAAGAAGATCACACAGCGAAGGGAACTCACAGACATTGCATTGCTGAAAGTTAAGGGAGTATAATTCTGCTGTCATTTAAATATATTTTGCCCTTGGAGACTTGATAAAGCCACTTGAATAAGCAGAGACATGTCCAGTTGAAGGAGACCAATTTCAATTAGGTGACACTAGAACAGATTATATGTGGACTGGCCTGTTTTTTTTGTTGTTTTTTATTCTACTACTGGTAACTGGTTATGACAGGTGGCTGTTGTAAGGAATCAAACATCTAACAAAACAATTTGCATTAATGTGTTTAATGCAATTTGCGTTTATAAAATAGCAAAAGCTATTTTGGTTGAATGAATGGTTTGCATTAGTAGAACACGTTTGTCCAACAGCAAATTGTTACAGACCAAAATGAGGGTCAACTAGGGACAAGAGAGGAAAGGGAAATTATGAATTTGTTTGCCCTTTAACTTGGGGACAGTCATCAGAATGCCAGTCCTTGTGGGTGACATTATTTACCTTACACAACAAAGGAAATATGTCCAATCCAACACTAGAAAAGAAAAGTTTAGTTCTAGAGAACTAAAAGTTGAACACAGGCTACTCTCATAGTGTTTATTGGGTCATTATGTTTTTCTGAGCTGGTTAAAATCCATGCATTTAAATACATGGCTAGGCCTCAAATACAAATGTTATATAGATAAAGATGTATAGTATTGCTTTATCCTATGTGAAATGCAATGTCATATTTGAATTACTACCAATCCCTTCATTGCTTATAAGTCTGGCAGAGCATGAAGGTGTTGTTAGATGTCACTATTCCAGTCCTATTGGTGTGTGCAGACGTACCCCAGCCATTATTTAAAAAAATAAAGCATGGCTGTCCTGTTTTTCACTGAAAGGAGAATTAAATGTCAGAGAATTCTCTGTTACCAATTTTTCCCTCCTATGGCTTTTTTTTTTAACTTGCTTCTCATTTCACTTGTCATACATGTAAAACCTTTCTATGGAGGTCTTTCAGTAGCACTGAATAATTATTTTACAAATGGCATTCAAAAACACAATAATTAATACTAATAAGCTAGAATGGTATAACTTGTCAAGAATTTTCAATGGAGCTGGAGGTTCTTAACTTATGAGCCAAAGGAAGAAGTATGTAAAAAATAATCCTTTTTAAAACACAGAAAAAGAATGGATAGACAAAAAGATATTAAGTTCTTTTCTAAGTATACCAGCCTGTTAAAGTCTTTGAATCTTTTGTCATTTGTTAGATGTATGCAGTAACCCATGATTCAAAGTAAAGTTTTTTTTTTTTTTAATGTGTTATAATTTTAGGATTCAGACCACTGCTATTACAGAGGATGCACAATTCAAAATACCGTGTATGCTGTGAAATATTTGTTTTTAACTCACAATGTAAAGCATCCAGACATGGCAAGAAGTAAGGAGAGCTGGACTGATTTTGGCCAATGTAGTAACCAATTTACTAGGCTATTTAAATAATTACAGGAAAGCAAGGAAACCTCTACACAGTTTTACATTTTCACCTTTAAATTGACTCTGTCATTTGAAAAGTATGGGAGCAACCACCGGTGGACCTCTTTTGAAAATATAGGTTGTCTGGTTTCAATCGTTTTTATTAACAGACCTAGAACAATGATATAAATGAGTGTCAGCTCTCAATAACTGTCCAGGTCAGAAACTCTAATAGTTTTTAAAGCAAAGCTTTATTATTACAGCAACGTAACTAAAATTCTCTAAAATAATATCAGCAATGGAGACCCTATGACAATAGGTATTCTAGATTAATCATTACATTCTCTACTTTTGGGTGTAACAGCTCAACTCCATCCATTTTATTGGGGGGGGGAGGTGGATAGATTGGGAATACTCAAAATTATTAATATTATATAATAAAATCTATTAGACTATTATTTTGGTCAGTGGCACAATTGAAGAGATTGTCCTTCATTTCCCTGTGAAATGAAACAAACAGTACAGTTTTCACAGGGACAGGAAGGCACATATAACATAAAAAAACATTACCAAAACTTCTTACACTTCCACACTCTACTAAATAAAATGTCTCAATAAAAGCGCACACAGCTTTAAAAACCCAACAGAGGCTGTAACTCTTTCCAGTTTTATTCAAAACTAAATAAATGGTTTGAATTGGATTAGTGCTTCAGATGTTTATGTAAACTTGATGAGCTAATTAACAATATCAGTGTGCAGTAAGGTTTTTTTTATACCTTGTTTAATGTATAGTTTGAAATTAGGTATGTACATGAGGACTGCCATACATTATACATGGCAGGCTATGGTTTCCGACAGTACTACTGCCCGGTCGCAGCATAGGTCAAATGGTCTACTCTGACAAGCAGTTACATTGACGTCCATAATGTTTGGGACATTACCATACATTATGGAAGGGCGCGGTATATTCTTGCTATGCTACCATAAGACCTTCAAGAGAAGAGCCCTAAAATATTCCCATCATATCCTTACAAATCTTACAAATTGTAGCAAGTGTACAGCTAAAGTATTAGTTTTCTATTAAGGAAACAATAAAACAATAAATTATTTCAAATTCAAGCTAGTCATAGAATACAATGCCTCTTTAAGTGTTTACTAGTAAAATCCTAATAAAAATACACATACACACACCAAATTGTCAGTTGCACTCAAACCGTATCTGTGCAATTATGCATATTTCAGTTGCCAGGCAACAGTGACAGTCTGAATCAGTTTTCCTTAGCGTGCATATGAAAAGTAGATTTAAATTGGCAATCTTTAGATTAATATGGGCATTTAAGAATTGTGCTCTCAGTATTAAACAGCTAAGTGATGCAAACATTTTAAATGGTAGAGAGCGTTAAAGGAGAGGCTAGTTCATTAGGATTTATGGGATTACTTCATCCGTGTTTAAAGATATACTCCAATCAAATTTGAACATTTTGCAGTTATGTTCAAAATATAGTTTAGGGAGCAGGAAAATAAATGCACTTTGGAGGACCCACTCTCTCGGTGATTCTGTGATTTTTCTATGTACATATACTTTTCTGCAATGCTTACCTGTGGGGATTATTGCTATAAATCTGGTCTGGTACTGCGCATGTATTTAAATGGAACTAGTGTAAGCATCTGAAGCTGAGTTGAAACAATCATTCTGTATTATCCTGCAACAGCATCATGAAGAGAGAGACAGGGAGACTCAATATCATGAACTGCATGCACATGTGCTAACTAAGAACATTCTGGTAAGGGGAGAGAGCAAGCAGAGGAAAGTGTTCATGGGTTACTTGCTGCTCCTTCACGGACCAGTCAATGTATGGAGGAAGAGAGGAGATCTTACGAGAACTAACCTTGGTAGAGCAAACACGTGTTTTTTAAATATAAATGTACATGTTTTATTGAACAACTACTTCAGATTGAACATGAACATATTGATGTTAGCTCACTTACAGTGTCTTACTACTTTGCATGAGTTTTCTGAGGTATAACTAAACTTTATAAAGTTATATATCTGTAATTGTCCCAGGTATTATAGAGGGATAACATTTTTGAAGGGAAGTTCTGTTTTCAGCATTCCTGGCTGCAGTTTCCTTGCTCACCTTTTGCTGGAATATTTAGCAACTTCTGATTACAGCTGTTAAAGTAAAAGTTCGGCTTTGTTTCCACAGACTCCCTTTCAGGTCCTCTTATAACATTGAGCTGGATCAATCCCCCTGCCCGTGTAGGTCAATAATTACCTCTTTTGGTGGTGGTGGTGGTGTTAAAAAGGTGGTGTTAAAAATGGTGATTTGAAGAAGGTGGAAGAGGGCAGTGGTAGAGCTGTTAACTAAGATTCGGTAAGTAAAAAGGAAGGTCCACTATTTACATCTAGCACTTGAGTGCCACAAAGGAAGTGAGTAAATATACAAACTATGGACCCGGCTTCTGCATTGAAACCTTCTGGTGAGATCTTCCGAGCCCAAATCTAAAAAGATGATCCTGCACTTTGTGAATGTCTACTCCTGAGATATGGGTTCCTCATCATTCCTGTGATCTGACCAAAAGGATTGTGGTATCACCTCTGTCTAGAAGATACAGGCTAAAAGCTGGGTGAAAGATATTTTCTAACTTTTCTTCACTTTTCAGGTTTTTTTTTTTTTTTTTTTAAAGTTAATCATGTTGAGTTTTTGAATAGTAAAGTAAGACCTAATGCAATAGAAAAGTGGCTCAGGCGTTAGCGCTCGGCCTTTGCAGAGCTAGGTCCCAGGTTCAAAACCTGGCCAGGACACCATCTGTATGGAGTTTACAAGTTCTCCCTGAATTTTTGAGGGTTTCTTCCAGGTACTCTGGCTTCCTCCCACATTTCAAAAACATGCAGTTAGGGTAATTGGCTTCTCCCCAAAAAATTAGCCTTAGATTGTGGTAATGACATATGACTATGGTAGAGACATTAGCGTGTGAGTCTCATTGAGGGACAGATAGTGACATGACTATGGACTTTGTAAAGGGCTGCATAATATTTTGTCACTATATAAATATTGTATAATAATAATAATAGGTGTTCAAGCTCCAAGGTTGTTTAGGAGCAGGTTGTTGGTTATGAATGTGGATCCTGTGCAATGAAAACATATTGAAATTAGACCCAAGTTTCAAAAAAGTATAAGTGTATCTGATTGGTATATGGCAAAATTTCTTTAGTAAACTTGGGGTTGCTTTCTTTGCACTCAGCACAACCGCTGGTATCCTGGGTTAGGAGTTTTACCTAATAAAATGGCCACTGAAAGTATATCTAAGATTTTCAGAAACTATTCTTGTGTTTCTTAATTTGCTAGTCAAAGAATGTCTGGGAATTTGCCAAAAAATTAAAAAAAAAAAAAAAAACTTTCACAGCTTTAATGTGCGCTCGTGATAAAGTCTTAAGAATCGGACAAAAGAATGAATAATGCCAACACTCACAAAAGCGCCACAATGGGATACAGCTCTGACAATAAAGAAAATATCGGCATCTGCTGAGAATATTTAAGTGGAGAGTGACACTGCCGCCTCAGATAGTAAATGAGCGCTGTTCTACTTCATCTAAATCCAGAAATCATTAACACTCCAGAAACAGAGAAAGCGTAACAATAGCATACATCACGGCTGTCATTAAATATTTATAAAAATATCAAACGTTTGGTAGTTATTAGCACAGTCAACATTGACTAATGAAATAAGACGCAGCAAGAAAAATAAAATATACTTGACATCATACATATTGTATCGGTTGCTCTTAATAGATGAGTAAAACTGTTGTCAAAAGAAAAGTTTAGAAAGTAAGCAAAGTCTACCCATTTCCCTTATGGAACTGCTAAATGAAGCACTTAACTTTCCCAGCTCCTAATTACTTACCCAAGTTGGACAGCAGTCATACCCTACTTTATCCTTTACATTTTTCAGCCAAGATCATTTTACATTGATGGCTGTACAGTGAAGCCCTATAATGCCCCTTCACTGTACAGCCCTATAATGATGGCTGTACAGTGAAGCCTATAATAATTCGAACAAATGGGGTCCTGGCCAAAAATGCAGTGCATTTCAGATCCCTGTCATTCGGTCAGTTGGGGCCTTGGAGAAAGTAAAAGCACCGAATAACTGGTTAGTTTGTTCTACCCTAAAACCGGCCCCGGTGGTGGACTCTGGAGAAAAGGAGGGTTACAGTACTTTTTCTTATATAAGCACACTTACCGTGTAGAAAATACCTCCCAACTTTCCAAGGTGGAAATTACATCATCTAGTGCAAGGCAATCACAATTAATTATAATTTATAACCCCCCTCCCCCCCATTTTTTTTAACTTAAGTATTTAATATTATTTTAATGCAGTCATTTAAAGGTTGAATTATATAAAATAAACAGTACATTTATTTATAAACTTTAATCAGTCATAAAGCAGACCTATGCGCAATAAACTTCCTTTGGATTTACCGTGACTTCCTGTCCACATTTTTTCCTAATAAAAGAAGTTAAATGAATGCGGACGGAGGGGAAAAAAAGGCACCATGTGCTGCATTGTGGAATGGTGAGAGTGTGTTTTACTCAATGTCTTAGAAATTGTGACTTTGACTAAAAAAGCTCAGTAGCTGAGTTCTGCATGTGTTGCTTGCATTTGCTCTTATTTGCTAGATTTCAGGTAGATATTTAAAAGAAAGATTTAGTTTTGTATTCACTGGAATTTTAAAAATGCAACTAGTTAAGGTGCATTGGGATGACTTTATGAGTCTGTTGCTGCCCTTCCACAGTCAAGTCAGTTGGCCGAGAAGACAGAACATATTTCCGGAAGCTGAATCATGAGATAAGCACATATGACCTTAATACAAGAACATTTGGACTATTGCTTGAGTCTTGATGTACTTAGTGTAGATCTTCCAAAATCTTTGCAATAACTTAGCAAAACACTATTCCAGGGGCTTTCTTTCATAAGGGCCAGTGACTGCTGCTCTCTATACTTGCGCAGGGTGACTGCTTTTGTATCTACCTACAATTAGCTGTCATGAAAAAGGGTATGTGGAACTTGGGGTAATAAAATGTTCTATATTCTATTTATTTTTATTTATTTTCAGAGCTTTACAGTGGAACAGTAATTTCAGCTAATTTTCTGAACAGTTACACAACACTTAAAAGATCCTGTATTGTGCAGGTAACCTCAATAATGAAATCTCTTGTATCTCATATCAGGATGTAGGAATTGACCACATTTATGTGCTGGAATCATTTATTACATCTGTCATGAAAATTGGAGCATGCTAGACAGTTTCAATACGTAACATAATTGTAGTGCCAGGGTTAACAATAGTGTTCATGCCATATAGAAGCTTCATATTTGCATTTAAAGCACAGATATTAGAAAAATTCAATGATATGGATAGTTTCATTTCTTTTGCAGTTTCAATGCTCTTTTGTGCATGGCAACGTCCTTGATATAAAGGTGGTAAATGAACAAGAATGAGAGACGCAAGCTGGCTATATTTTTTCCTATATGGAGGGAAATATCCCATGGGAGAAATCTAATTGTCAAGATCTATAAAACAGTGTGGCAATACATTTCCAGGACATTTTTGAGCTGTTGGTTGAGAAGAATTTATGCAGTTGTCATATGTACAAGTGTCAATGTTTTCAGGCATTTTCTTTTTTTAAATTTATGGTTGTGCTTTGTTATGGAGGTTAACATGCAGAGAGAACTGTTGGTTATATTGGATTTTAGTGTGTGCACACAACTACATGGAGTTTTGATTTAGTGTCTAGCTCAGACAAAGGAAAATGGAATCTTAGTACAAAAACCACAGGAAAACTTGCAAATTCAGTAAACAGAGACAGAATAAACAATGTATTTCAAAATCTAAGACTACAAAAGCAAGACTGCTAAAATGTTTCTTGTATGATAGAAATTGTGCAATATATTTAATTCTTATAAATATTTTATAAATAAGTTTGTTGAGACCTGAATTGAAAAAATTCCGTGTACAGGATCATTTAAGGTATCCTTTACAAAAGGCCTCATCAGTTCTTTTGTTTTTGTTCTTTGATATCTTTTATGTTCCTTGCCATGTAGGTGCATGTTCCTTGCCATGTAAAGGGAAAAAACCCTTTAAAAATGTTAAGCCAAACAACATACCCACGCATACAGAACATTCAACAGATCTGACCTCTAGATAGATATCCAAGATACATCTTGCTCTTGACCATCTTTTGAGTATGAACTGTCATTACATTTTATGAGGGGTAAAACGTTTCCCGGTTGCTCATAGATCAGCACTCTGGTCTTTGCAGCGCTAGGTCCCAGGTTCGAATCTCAGCCAGGACACTATCTGCATGAAATTTGAAGGTTCTCCCCGTATTTGCGTGGGTTTCCTCTGGGTTCCTCTCACATTCCAAAAACATGCAGTTAGGTTTATTGACTTCCCCCCCAAAATTGACCTTTGACTGTAATAAAGACATACGACTATAGTAGGGACATTAGATTGTGAGCTCCCTTGAGGGACAGCTAGTTATATGAAAGTAGACTTTATAAGGTGCTGTGTAATATGTTGGCGCTATATAAATACTGAAAAATAATATTAATGCAAGTTAACAGCCAAAAGGCTTAGGTTTTTTTTTTCTTTAATTCAAGATTGAGGTAAGAAAGGTTAGAATTTTTACCAGAAAGTAAGGTGAAACTCCCTCTATCAGAATAATGAACAGCAGTAAAAACTAACACGTTACTTTTCAACTTTTCAACTTTTCAACATGAATCAAAGTGATATGCCTACTATTCCATAGAACATTCATAGCAAAAACATTTAAACTTGATTTACATTTTTTGACTAGAATCTATAGTTAGGGTTTAGATTAGCTCCTTGCACTGCTTCTTCCTCCCCTTACAAATTACATTTATTGAAGTTAGCACAATTATAAAGGTGCATTCATTTGAGTATTCTGTATCTGCCAAGAGTTTAGCCTCAAGCTCAAGTCTAGTTTTCTGGATAGTGGACAGATAGTACTTTACCTAATTACAAAAAGTATTCAGGTTAAATCTAGTGCAATTAAAAATACCACAAGTAAAAGCTTTAGGAAGAAACTTCATGTGCAAAGAAGATTTTTTTTTCACAATAAATAACAATAAATAGCAGCTTCTTCCTATGGCACTAGTTTATTTCCTTAACTGCACATAGATATTTTCTAAATGCTTAAAAGTTCTGTGAATATTGTGGCTCACCTAGGTAGCATTTGTTAGACAAGTTGCAAGGTGGATTGCTGCAGATCCTTACACTTTTAAGTAGAGTTTCCTCTAAGATTTAGAAATTATTCTACCAACACATGGAAGCCCTATTTCTTTCAGACCTCATAAATTTGAAGGTTCACAAATATGTTAATTTGCACATAGAAGTCAGTCTAAAAATATTGCAACTGGAAAATGAGACCGTCTCTCCAAAATACATTTGGGAGTTTAAGTGATATCACTTCTTCAAGAGGATGGAGAAGCTACAATCTAATTTTAAAATGATTTAGGCCACAAAATGCTCTCCTACAGCTCACAGTCAGTGGGTCTGTATTAAAACTGTTTAGCAAGATATCAAAAAGACCTGACGATAGCCAGCTTCATCATCTGTCAGGTTTTAAATCAGAGGTGAAAATGTAATGGGCATCCAATACTGGCCTGCGAGCAAATAAAACGGATTAGTCTACCAAATTAAGGTTTCATTCTGTAGCCACCTAATGAAAAGGGACAGAAACCTGGAGGAGGGAGACAACAGGGTTGGCATAGAAGTGGTGGCCAAATTCATTTCACAAGAGAGGCTTTTTTTTTCATTATTTTTTTTTCCACACCTTCATTTTCAGATAAGGAAAATAGGCTCATTTTCCACAGAAGTAATAAAACTCCAAACCGCGATCCCGTAAGTGCCATTTTCATGAGCGAGAAGCATATCATAAAGAGGGAAAATTATAGACTTGGGAATGTATAAACTGCAATAAGGTGAAAGGCAATTCCACACCATTACTGATAGCAGCAAAACCTTATACATGTTAAAATGGGTTTAGAGGTCGGCTGCATTTATAACGAGATGCCCATTTCTGCCGTCCAGTGAACAGAAATTCATTGGGGGCAGCTGCGCTCATCTGGCTGAAGTCTACAGGGGGTTAGAGAAATCGAGATTAATATTTATTATACAGCTGGTTATTTATCTGTAACAGCTCTGTTGTATAGCTGCCTTCAAGCTTATAAAAGTTAATTTTCTCAAAGTACCTAAGAAACAACCTTTAAGGTTTTAAATGTCCAAAGGAAATCTAGAATATTTTTCTAGATCCTTTTGGACAATAAGAAACAATCCTAACTGCATGTGGGAAATTTGTGAACAGAATAAAACTTGGATACCAGGACTCTCGCACCCCATACTGCCACAAAGAGCCCATTTACCCCTTGTCTATTGGGGAACTTTGAAGTTATCTGTTCATTACTTCAATGAATGTATGTTCTTCTGATATTTAATTGAATAGCACCCCAACAAACCAAAGCACACGTGTTGAAGCACAACAAAATAAAGTACTAATGTACAATGCACTGCATCAGTAAACTGGTACATTGATTTTTTACAATTGGCACCTTTGCCTTGGATGCCAGAGACTATGCCCCTACAATGGTTTATATGCTTAGGGAAAAAAGTGGTTCAAGTTAGAAAGGCTGCTTAAAAATAGAGTGCAAAAATGCGTTAAGGACAATTTATACATATTGGCATTCATGATTTTATCAAGTTTTCAGATTAGCAGATCTTTATAAACATGTGTTATATGAAAACTATGGACTAGAACAGTGTTTTTCAATCGCGGTACCTCCAGAGGTTGCTAGGGGTTCCTTGGGAAATGAGCAATTTGTGCCTCTCAGGTCAGTTTAAAGGACACCAATGATTTGGCTATCTGGCCAGCAATGTAAGAGGCTTTCTTCCACAGTTGATGTACTGTCAACTTTGGATTTAGTAATTATAGCTCCTTCAAGGATTCCCCCATGTTAAAAAAGTCAAGTAAAGCTGAACCAGAATATATCTTTAACTGAATATTATGTATTCAGTCTGTCATAGACGGGATCATTGTTTAATTTTTTTGTCGTATAAGTAAAATAAAGGTTAGCAGATAATATCTAAATAGTTATATTTTTTGCAATTCTGCATCTTGAAATAATTATAGCAATCAATATACAGGTAAATGTGGTGCTTTTTTATAGTGGTATTACTCCCCAACACCTGGTAAACATACAACAACGAACATTATGTAAGGTACACCTCAATACATTTTTAGACATGGATCCTTTAATAATGATCTAATAGATAGTAGTGAAAAAGCCTGTATGTTTACATTTTGCTGCCCTAGGCCAAGGCCTAAATGACTTTTCAACTAAACCAATTCTGTGTGTTTTTATGAATAAAATACCAAAATAGCATGTAAATTCTGAATTTTTAAGAGAGCCCTGGTCCTGAAAGAGTTAACTCCAATGCCTGCTTCCAATATGCAGGCCCCAGGCGCTGATGGGGTTAATAAGCTATTTAATTTTAGACACTCATTATTCAAAATTCATAACGTTTCCATTAAACCTGATGCAGTCTTTTCTTGTCACCATTACAAAAGTAATAGAATTCACCCCGGGATCATGTACAATGTGTTATGCATAGATAAAAGCAGTATCAGAAATGCCTTTGAAACTGGGATATAATGCTTTATCCTGTCCTGAATTACAGCATACATCCAGGATTTCCATTCAAGACATTCATTTGAAGATTAGGATTAATAATAATGTAAATAGTACATGGTACACACTCTAATATGCAGATAGAACTCCCTCGGGATTGCAATAATTTCCTTCTGCAACTTTCAAGCTAAAGCCTTGTCATGCTGGCGCTAGTTTGGATAGAGTTGTTTGACTAATTTACAGAGAATCGTTCACATGATTTACCCTTTTGTACCACACTTTTTTAACACTGATTTTCGTTTGGTATGTTGACGTTTGGAATGCAAATCCCACATTCTACATGAAACGGGATAATTTTAGGTAGATTTATAGGAAAATTGCATTAAATCCCTACCCATCCATACCAGCAACGAACCTAGCTCAGCAACAGTTTCTGGGCAGGATTAGGGTAATTTTATGGAAGTAGTCTAATTCTGTCACACAAAACCAAAATTCCTGTAAGAAGTAAATGGTCAATGGTATTAGCTTAGACTGCGTACAGCCATCAGATGATCACCTCAGGGCTATTATCGGATGAGAATCTGACGTGTGTACAGCGACCATCTGTCGTGGTTCATGGACCCGTCCTAGCGGATCCACGAATAATGAAAGACGAACGACCGCAATGTAAGTGAAAGGGGGGAGGGCACAGCAGGGTGCCGCTTTGTCGTTCTCCCCCTCCCCTCCCCATAGAGCAGAACAGTGCTGTTTGTACACGGCTCGTTCATGCATCTTTCAATCTTTTGTCGTTGGAAAGGATAGTGAAAGATCCTTTACAACGACAAATATTTAACGCGTGTACAACTCCTTAGACTGGTGTTGTTTCAGAAGCAAACCTGTGATGCCACTAATAGGAACAAATAAGATTATTCTTTTCATTGTTTTATGAATTCTTCTAAAAAACAAAAACTACCAGTCTACATTTTTTTAATGTCCTACAACAAAAATGATCCAAACCTATTCACATATTTCATCAACAGTTTCCTGTTTGCTACTGTACCATTGACTTCATCTGTCCATATGCGAGTTCACCTGTAAAACATGCAGTGATGGAACAAGTTTGGGCAAAAATGAGGATGATTTACTAATGAAATGTAGGCTGCTCATTTAGCAAAGTGAATTATCACCTTTCAGGGTAAATTACACTTAGATTAGTAAATGTGGTGACAATTCACTTTGCAATGAAAACCCAATTTACCTGGAAGAAACTGTAAAAAATGATAATGATTTTTGCTTGTACATATCAAGTCAACAATGCTTCACCTTATTTGCTAAGCACTAAGTACAAACTTCCTTGCAAGGCAATAACTCACTTTGATAAAGTAACGCCTACCGTATATCCATTTAGGTAATCAACCCCAGTGTTTTAAAACATTTTCAATTTATTCTCCTGAATATTAGCATGCCATTATTTAGGATAGATACTCAAAAAGATTTTGGCGACCAAGATTTTCTCATGATAGTCCATTTTCAGTCTTTAATAAACTAGGCCCTGCGTGTCCTACGTTACCCCCATTGTATAGTTATTTTTATTGTGTTTTAAACCAAACACATGAAGCCCTGTGCACATGTTAGATTTCTAGGACAGATTCATGTACAACATCGGGGGACCCCTGTAACACAAGCTAGATATTCGGGGTGAGTACTAGAATTCATCTTGGACAATGATAGTATAGCATTTGTTTATAGTTATAGCCCTTAGTACTCAATTTCTTAGACTATTTGAGGTCCACCTAAATAAGTCCAGAGAAAAAAAGCACCCCAAAATGAAAATTCTTGCTTGGCTATTTTTCTGAGAGCATTGGAAACAGCAAAATAAGACATGCTCCTACAGAGAAGCCTTGCACAACATTTAGAAAAAACAGACTAAATAATTTGTAAATGCTGCTTGTAGTAATCAATAGTGGGAAGTTGTACTGGGCCCTGTCCTGCTGTGCAATAGCAGCGTATGCCAGACCTTATTAGTAATCTTTAGCAGTCAGAGTTGAATTCTCATTACTGTAAACCTGAGCTGTCCACCTGAAGACAATTAGGTAACATTGCTACAGCCTCTAAAGAATGGAAGTGGGTTTTCAAATCCTGGAATCTTCTCTGCATTCCAACACCAGACACTCAAATGGTCTTAGCACTGAGTGATATCCTGAACAAAAACCATAATGGTAATCCAGCCCAATGAAGAAGGATGCAGCTAGGCAATATGAGGTCAGGTAAGAACCCCTGGACAATAAAGAATGAGAGAGCATTATAATGGTGTAGATTGTAGAATGAGTAGAATTGTGCTCACCACAAACATTTAGTAGAAATCTCCTTTTCCTTTTTTGTATTTGGGGAAAGCAAAAACTATATTTTGAAGCAGTATTTTGGTACCCATACTATGTAGGTCGCACTTTTGGATTAATATTATTACCAATAACACCAGTGAAGAGGGTATTCAATATTACTGTTACCGACACCTATTTTATGTATTGTTATTGATGACTTTTCCTGGACCTATTACAGTAAGCATGGATGTTGTCTGACATTACTCTAAGACAATTTACCTTAAACCATTGTCACTTATCTCTGACATTACAACTCTGGCTTACTACCAGCAAATGTTTTTCTTATTGTTGGGTGAAAAATACAGCTACATTAATAAGCAAACTGTACAAGTGACCCGATTACTAACAAGTGAAAGCAGAGCCAAAATATAAACACATGAAGGAATTAGATACAAAGGTATTTGGTTTTGCAGGACTGTCCTTCTAAACAAGAAACAGCTGGGACTTGAGGCTTAGTGGTCTGACTAACAAAAGCTGATATCTCTTGGGTAGATGGGATGCATCAGTGCTAAAAAATAGAAAAATAAACAGATCTATGGACTCAAATTTGATATAGAATATAGTTTATTGCAAACCGTAATTGGAATGGTGTTTGGAATCACAGCAGCAGAGATTAATTCTCACTGCTAATCTGAGCTGAGAAGCTGGTGTAGCATTGCTGAATTATGACCAGTACAATTTATACACTTCATTAGTAATTAAAAATGCTGTGCTTGTGTGTGTTATCTGCTTGGTATTGCTTTGTGAGAACACGCAATAATAAGATGAGATCAAACAATCTGCAATACCTAGTGTCATCTACAGCCATTTTTTGAGGGAAACAAACTGCGCAGACATAAGATTTTCACCATGACCATTTCAGTGAAAATCTAAATTTTGCACAGCTGTCCCCCAATGTTGTTTGGTAATCCAACTTGCTGGACCACTAAATAACTATCACAAACAGCGGCTGTGGTTTCCCCTTGATTTGCAGGCACTGCAGTTCTTTCAACCAGCTTAAACAATATCCCTAAATAAATTAATTTCAAATTATATATTTCAGTTACAGTTTTCCTTTAATTTGATCCTGTGGGTAATGGAACACATGTAATGATTGCTGTATGGTTCTAGGCATGTACTCCTAAAAGTATGGTTTGCTTGTTATATCAATGTCAGAATTCTAAAGCTGCTGTGGGTTTAGTTAAAAAAAAAAAAAAAAAAAACTATAACCAGTGCATGCTACAAACACCTTGCCAATAAAACTGAAAGGCTTTCAGTAAAATCCCTCTGCAGTGCGCTGGATGAAACCTGACATCTATGCCCTGCCGTGCAGACCAAGCTGGCATGGCCACCTTCTTAAATTAGGCTGAGCAGAGTTCAGCAGTAGGAGGGGCATGGTGGGATTATTACCTTCTTACAGCCTCTCTGATACTCGGCAGGAAGCCCATACAGCCCTAGCAATTTCCCAGCCTGCTCTATTCATTCAAGTCAATCCCCATATCTAAGCTCTGTCGCTCTTGCTCCAGCAGTTCTAATGAGTGGAGATTTCTTCAGGAAATTATACTTTGCATGCTCATTTAAACCCCCCTCTGAGGCATACACATTTAAAATTTTAAGACTTAAATGCCAAATTTATTAGCAACTGGCTCATTAGCAAGTGTCATTATTAAACATTAACAGCCTTTTTCTTCATTCTTTGTTTTTTTAAACGCTCAGGTCCTTGTATTCCAACAACATGTGCTGTTTATCATTTTACAAGAGCCACATTTTTGCTTTTCAATATCTGAAGACGGTATAATAGGTTTGACTGCAAACTGCATTCCATTTGCTGCCTGATCGTGAATATTTACAATAAACTACTTAAGTCTATAATCTTCAGTAAAAACTGTAGTTAGAAATTTCAAGAATTACTACTCTCATTCATTTGCATGTGAATTAGCAAAATAATATAATGTGGAAATTCAAAAAACAAAACAACTATTCAGTAACAAAAAAAAAAATCTCTGCATAGTTTCTCATTACTAACAGTTTAGCAATATGAAACATTTATTACATTGAAGGGCTCACTTATTAAAAAATGGCAAGCTAACAACAGATCAACATTTTTTTGTTCTCTTTTTATTCTGACCAACACATTGATAACCCATTAAAAGGGTGCTAAGTTTTCATTTTCTGGTGACAGTCAATAATTGATCGCTATACCTCTGATAACCTAAATTGTAGATCAGAAGCTCCATTTGTTCGACTTGCTGTTTTTTTAGACATACCACAGACTTAAATTGCTGCCAACTAGCATGACTTTTGGAAATCATAACCAATAAAGGCAAACGAGGAAGTGGTGAACAGGGTATTGAAATGAACATCTCTAATGATGTTTGCTGTAATCAAACTAGTAAACACTATCTGGTGATCTGTAGAAAAAATGGTTAACCCAATGAAAAGTCAATCTTTTTACCTGATAAACTAGCACTTTCCACTGGTTCCACTGAGTTGGAACCAGAACATGCTGAGAGCACAGGCATCTGACACACATTGAAATGCCCGATACTAAAGATTTCTCAAAAAATGTAGCTTTGCAAAAAGAGCATAAAACTAGAGAGATGCACAGACAGGTATGTATTATTATCATAATTGTTCCAGGTGCTTTTTCAATATTTTACTTTTCTAGAAAGAGAATTATAATAAAACTGAGTAAGTAAGTAAGACCAGTGAAGAAGAACAATCACAGAAAAGCACTAGTAATGGGAACATATGTACTGGTTGGGTGTTATTGTGCTGGTGTATGGGTTAGTATGCTGGTGGTTATCATGATAATACCCTGTGACCATATCTTTACAGTCCCCGGGTTACGAGAAAGGGACTGTAGGTTTGTACTTCAATTTGTATGTAAGTCGGAACAGGTACATTATTTTAATACATGCAATTAGGACAGATGTTTGTCTCAACATATTATTAGGCAGTGTGGTGTCAGTTACTGTATAAAATCCTCACTGTAAGTTATTCACAAACAAAGCAAAAAGAAAAAAAAAATTTTATGGAGCCTAGATATTCATTAACTTCTGGAGCAAGCTGTGTTTTCATTTGCAAAAAGAAACA
Source organism: Pyxicephalus adspersus (assembly GCF_032062135.1). Classification (NCBI taxonomy): domain Eukaryota; kingdom Metazoa; phylum Chordata; class Amphibia; order Anura; family Pyxicephalidae; genus Pyxicephalus; species Pyxicephalus adspersus. The sequence continues at coordinate 129,200,666 of NC_092861.1, forward strand.
ACTGCAGAGTTTGTCTTGGTCATTAAAGAGTTACAAGAGGCTGCAGAAAGAGCTCACCCCCCCACCCAGAATCTCAGCTGTATTTAGCAAAAGATTTCTTCTGCAAGTCCTGCAAAACGCCCCCTACCCCCTTCAAGCCTCCGCCCTGCACACAAGCGAGCAGGGATGTCCCATTCGTATTTAGGAGGTATCTATATGTCTGATGTCCTTAACCCGGGGACTACCTGTAATGGAAATTTAGGCTGTATTGTAAATTTTTATGCATAAAAAAATGTTTAGAATAGTTTTCTGTAAGGCGTCTCCTCATCCATGTTTCGTCACCATTCAGTTTGAAGTTCTAGCAGGTATTCTAATTCGTGAAAAATTCCTCTTGCCAACTTTCTTCACTCATGATTCCTTTTCACCTAAAATACAACCATCTCCAAAAACCTTCCCATACCCACTCAAGCATCCTAAGAAAAAAAATCTCTCTCTCTCTCTCTTTGCATACCATTACACACTTACATCAGATTCTTTGAAAATGCATTTATTATAGACAAGCAGGTCTGTACAATCCAGTATTATTGGACACGCTTCTGAATTAATTTCCACCTCGAAAGCTACAAGATGAAATTCCTAACTGTGTGATAAATTAAGCTGCCAAACGAAATGGATTAGTGATCAGTGAAATTGCCTGATAGGCTGTCAGATCCGGTTCAGATTAGAATTCATCCTCTCCCCACCTGTTCATTAAGAGCCAAGTTCATGGCAATGCCGGTGACTGATTGCACGTTAACAAGCTGTTTATATGGGGAGGTGCTGCTGGCCTAGTCAACATGTCTATACTCACACATTCATTTACAACTAACTCACACATAATGCATTCAGTTCACATCCAAGATATGTAAAATAAATACCTCTGCCCTGTAGTTTAATTTTAAGGATGACACTGAGATGAGATGCTGCACAAAATTACAATTTAACAAAGCAAATCTGATAGTTCTGGCAAACCATGGAAAGTCAGAAGACATGGGAGTGTGGAGATGGGAGGTCCATGAATTGGAATAGATGCATTAGCAGAACGGCACTATTGATGGAAAGAAGAATAAACTTGCAGGTGTGCAGGGAAAGTTCAATCAGTAAAACGAGTCTCAAATAGAAGTAGTTTATCTATAATTACACACCTCCCAGCAAGCAAACATACCACAGCCAGAATTGTATGATGGCAGTTTTAGAGACATTTTGCTTTTTAGCTGTTGTACATATTATTGATGACATAATAATGATGGAAACTGCAACAATACCCTACTTTACAAAAAAAATAATTAATTTAATAATTTAGTAGGTAATTACGGTATGTTCCAGTTTATCCAGTTCATAGTATATCTAGTAGTAGTTGGCCACATTCAACTGGACTTGTTTTGTAATATTGAAGACGTTTTCCAGTTTATCCAAGCTGCTCCCTTCAGTATTACCACACAATTTTAGGGGTGTATATCCCCAAATAATTACCAATATATTTGAAGTTTCTCAATTTTCTCTTCATTAGAGACTGTTGATCCAGGGAACATCCGATTTCCTCAAAGAATCAGGAAGGAATTTGTTTCCCCTATTGAAGCAAATTGTACCAGGGTTTTTTTTTTTGCCTTCCTCTGGACCAACTATGTCTTATAGGGTTTTATATCAGGGATATGTTTATTTCCTTACTGGTTGAACTTAACCTACTATGTAACTATGTAATTTATCCATGTCATTGCATACCTAGTAGCAGCAAGTCAATTAAACTAGATTTATTCTGTTTTTCAGAATAAATTCTTATGAAAAAATTAGAGAACATTATTAACTTTTAATATATAAAACTATATAAGTCAACTTATGCAAATATACCCTTTTATTGTCACTTTTTTTTCTTTGTGAAAGAGGTATCATCAAATACCCATGTCAGTGTAAATATTGCTTTGTTTATATTTCGCTTGTCACTGTAACTGCAGGAAAACAGAAAGGTCTCTGCTCCACATACATGTTTGATGCAACTCTATGATCAATATTTTAAGGAATATTTGATCATTATTTTTATACTGCAACATTCTCTAATATTTATTGGAAATTACAAACTACTTAAAATAGGTCACCTCTTCTATAGTTCAGTTAAGCCTTCTGGTGTTTCTATTACATGTGAATCCAGGCAGCTAGCTGTGTAAAGGAGAATCTGCAACCAGGGGGAAACCAGATGCCTAATTTCTTCTTACTATGGGACTGTGCAGCTAATTAGGTTTATTCTCTGGTATAAACATGTAATCACAGAGACAGGTGGATCAGATGCCTTCCTTAACTTCATTCCCTGTCAGAAGTTACAGTGCAGACAGGAAGAACCCATACAAAGCAATGTTTTCACCAGACCAATTTACAGTTGCTTTGTATTTCTGGGTGTGTTAACTTTTAATGAATTAGAGCTACCAATACTGTTATTTCACTTACAGGTCTATCTAAGTGATCCAAATTTCTTTGGATCTAGCTCAATGGAAAGGCAGAGGAAGAAGTCTGGAGAATAGAAAAGAAAGACTTGTATGCCAACACTGTGCATGTTACAGCTATGTATTTATTTTAAAAACATTTTTTTTTTTTTAATTACTGTAGTCTACCTCACAGGTGATTAAAGATTTTATCTCTGGTTCCCTTACCTCGTTTCAGAGGCCGCTCACCACGTTTGAACAGATGTGTATAGGTAGATGTAACTGTCTTCTACATATTCCTTTCTTAATGCCACCCCAGGGAATTATGTCCCATCTATTCCCTATTCATGGGAACAAGACCTGGATCGGTTGTTTTCACCCTCACAACAGGAACACCGATTAAGTTACAGTCACAAAGCCTGGCTGCCTAGCAGGTATCAGGAATTGGGATATGAGATATTATCTAGGCGGTATAAGACTCCTGACAAACTATACTGTTGTTTGCCCTTGGAGCCTGGGCTGTGTTGGAGATGTGGTAGGGGCAAGGGATCACTGTTACATGTGTTCTGGTCCTGTCCAGTGCGAAGGGATTTCTGGTCCAAGGTCAGGGGGATGTGCCACAAAAAGTCAGTGCACACCATTCCCGACGACCCAGCCTTTTATTTTTTACTTCACCTGAACGAATGGCCCCAAATGTTGTTGAGACACAAAAACTGAAGGCATGTATACCAGTGTCATGGAAAAATTATACCCCACCCACCTTGGGCATGTGGATTGGTAAGATCAATAAAATAATGTATATGAAGGACCTCACCTCCACTGTCCATGATAGGACATAAACATTCTTTGACATATGGGCCCCCCCAATGTTGTTCCAGAATTTACCTAAATATAAAAGTCTAATAGAAGCATGAACAGGTAGAGTCTCATGTTATAGTGGAGCATCCTACAATGGGTTGATCAATATTCTTAACATTCTGTGTATTTTATGTGTTTTACTTACTGAAGTTCCCCGAGAATGCTTTGTATTTGTTACTCTACTGTTTTTAGGGGTTAATCCACTGTAAAGTTGCACTTTTCCAAAGGTGACTAAGATCTCATGTTTTTTTCCCTGTATACATTTGTTTTGTTGTGACATTCAATGATGTATATTATAATTCTTTCCCCTTTTGCTATAAAAATCTTTCATTTAGTAAAAATAAAATGTTTTAAACAAAAAGTTTTCTGTCTAAATCAGAACCCATCTTCTGAAAATTGGGCATCCTACATGAATGGCCATGGAAGGCTTGCAGTAGAAGTAAAACCTGAAGGAACACAATTCTGAAATATGTATTTCCTATTTATTGGTGGCATATTTACAATCTGATTTGCACTATTACATTTGTGAAAAATAAGTGTAAAACATTTAATTTTACATATTTAATTTTACATAAGTTCTGTGCCTTTACAAAAACATTGCTATCTAAGGAAAATGCTCCTGTCACCCTGACATCACTAACGAAAATCCATGTAAAATGATTGCTGGCCCGGGTTGTTTTTTGACAGCTTTGTTGTCTTTTGTTATACAGAATAGTAAAACCTTTAAATCACAAATGTAACAAATGTTTTTAGATTTGTTACTATGTGCCATGGTGAGCAAGGCTTATAATAGGCATCAAAACACTGACCTTACATAATGTGGTGGTGGAACCAGAATACAAATGGTGCTATTCGATAATTCAAACTCCTACATAATGGCCATAACACTAATGGTGAACACTGTATGTTAACATTATCTAAAGAATTACTAAACTCTTACCTAAAATGCAGCTATCTTTCCTCTGTAGCTATCCTAATCTGAATAAAAATGTGCATAAATATACCTTTAGCTTAACAAACACCACCTTATATACATCGAAGGAGTCCCCTAATGTACCACTTACTACCAATGTGAGCATAGCCATAACTCTGTTATCTACAATGCAATGTGTTGTGCTTAACCCACAGAATCTCTCCATGGGCATAACTATGCTTCAACATATTTGTGAAGACCCTTTATGAGGTTTCAGGGATATGTTATTCCCACAGCTAAACCTAAACGTCGTCCATTGCACACGGAGGTGTCTACTGTCTCATACCTGTTTTTATATCAGCAGAGGTCCACAATAATAACCCATCTTTGCTGCCACAAAAACATCTCTACAAACACTACCAGCTTTTGACTGGCGAGGTATATAGTAAAATATGTACACCAAATTAATGTCAGAATATTTTCTTAGTAACCACACAATACAATCAGGGGGCCTATCACTTTCATTTAAATTTCTAAAACAGAATGCCTTTAGAAAATTTGCTATTAAAAAGAGATGCATATTTTCACATCTTTCTTGATAGAATGACTAAGACCACATTCAGCTGAAGTGTTGACAGAAACATTTTAATTCCTGCATACTAAAGAGGGAACTAGATGATTTTCCTGCATTGCAGCACGCAGTGACAAATAAACTGACAAAACAGACTGATTAACTTTGCTCCATCTCGCATTATGGTAATAGAGAGCAGGTGTAAACCTTATCACACAATACGATGGCAAGACAAAATCATTATGCAGCTTAATCACTTAGAGAGCCAATGCAAATAAAATAATAAACTTAAAAAAAAAACACATCTGCATGTTCTGGAACTTTGCAGAAGTTATAGAACTCTTTAAATTGCAATTGTTAACGGAAGTCTATTGTGCATTGGGTTATGGTTCAAGCAGCTGTCAGCTGGATGCTTTAAGATGTTTCATCCACAATATTAGCACAGAAGGCTGATTTGATTTCTTCATAAAAAGCAGCTTATTTATGTATTGTGCCGCAAATCCATTAGTCTAAGGAACCACTGAAAGCTGTAGGGTTTATAGAAGAGAGAAGAAGTGGGTGATTTACTGGGAAAATCAGACAGATGGAATAAGAACAGTGGTGAGGATACAACCAAAACTTGGAATCTTAGTGCCGTTTCCAATATTTTCAGCTAATCCAAATTAAGATTAAACTTTAGTTCCTAGGCCTAGGTGTAATCTGCACCATTTCTTGGAAGTCAGTGTAGGGAGTAGAAGGACAGGAAAATGGATTCAGGTCTACTCTCCTTCACTCTCAATAGCAGCATAGAATGAGGGAGGGGCAGTAGGGTGATATCTTCTGCGCAATCCTTCATTCAGTGGCAACACAAAGTTTAATGGAACCTGGTATAAACTCTATTGCTTGGAATTATTTACTGAGCTTTCCCTACATTGTTCAGGCATACACTGAAAATGGCAAATTTACATATACACATGATGGCAACATTTATTTAAGAAATTTCAGCAATGACAGAACAAAACAAGCAGTAAATGATTTGATAGAAAAGAACAGCAATGATCTTTGGAATTGCTTATAAAAAAATTTGAAGGGAAAATCAAACAGAAGTACTCATGCACCAAGTGTACCAAGTGACTACAAAGCAACAGAAGCTCACAAAGATGTCTTCAGTCTATCTGCTAAACTATGAGACTGATCTGTAACAGTAAAAGAAGTAGTATATTATAACAAAACCTATATTTGTTGTATGTCATTGTTTTTAGAGACCATGTAATGAGACAATTAGGAGCATAAAGCCAGGATGTATATGTTTGAAGAATAAGGAAGAAGTGGTAAAGCATATATAATTTATATAATGTGGGTAATAAAGCTCAGGTAGTTCTCCCCATGAACCACAAATTTATTACATAAACGCATATTTCCATTGTAGGTAAAAAAACATTAATTTGTGTTGGATTGTATTATTTAAGTTAGTGATCCACTCTTGAAACATCTGGGGAGTTGTAGATTTCCAATGGATTAATAGTGGCTTGGAATAATGAAATAATAGGTTCACACTATTATCTGCAGTTATGTAACAGATGAGTGATAAGATAAATATCTTGTGGTGTGCATTGGTGGAACTTATGAAGACTTGATTATTTTGATGACTTGAGGCCTTGTTTTTTCTCTAATAATTGGTAAATTTAGAAAAACTCTATTGTCACTTACACACTTGGAACAGATGGAATCAGGAGCACTATCCATACCATACAAACGTTTTGCGTTAAAGTGAAAACATAGAAAATTGCTCTTTCCCATCATGTAATAATGCCCTAATTTGTGTACCTACTTGCCCCGGATTAAGTAGACCGTTGGGAAAATCACAAAAAAATTCATTGCAGACCCCCTTTTTTTAAAATAATATTTGGAGACCATGTTACTTATGGTCACTTCAAATTTGACAAAGCAATGTCATCTCTCTCTGGAAATAATCTATGCAATGACAAAAAATATATAAACTATGATGGAAATTTAGGTTTGTTATATAATGGGGAAACATCCCTTACTTACAACATCTGAAACTGATCTTCAATGCTGGTATTTTGGTAACCGGAAACATCCAATTCCATAGGATTATTGCCATTTTAGAAGATAAAACATCACCAGAAAAGATTAAAAAAAAATGGCTACTTAATCAAAGTAAATACTACAGTGCAATTAAGATATGTTTTTAAAATGTGTTTAAAATGTGTTTAAAATACCATCGAGAGCTGAAAGAATGACTTGTACATGCAGAAATATCTCACAGAGTAAAACCATTCGTCATGAAACTAAGACAGACAGAGCTGTGCAATTAAAAAGGTAGAACGCCTGTAAGGGTCGGATTCAGACCATCCGATGAATGTCGTCTAAAAATAAAGCCATTGAAACCAAGCAAATACATCACATAATAAAAGGAATGCATATTATAAACTTTCAGGACTAAATTTTGAAGAGCCTTGAAACCTTGAGTGCATACAAAAGTTCTGTAAATTAATATACTATCATGCCAACAGATACTCAAAGCTTTCTATAAACACGGCCTAGAATCTCCAAGTACAGAAGTTCTCCTACCTGCATTGACGATGGCATCAACTTCAAGTTGAGTGATGTCTCCTCTGTAGAGCGACACTTTGTCACACAAGCTATTTATTTTTTCATTATCATCTGAAAAATAGAAATGGCATGAGTTTAAAAACAAATTAAAACTAAGAATTGTATTACTTACGTATTTCAGCAGAACCAATGTATGTTTTCATTTCAGTACACAGATCTTACAACTGACCCATATTGTTAGTGACTGAGGTTTGACATGAAAGGGTAGAGCTCGTCCAAACTGCATTGTTGGCACACCTTACAATATATTCCCACATAAAGGACCAACATGACAACCCACTAACATTATACTGGGAACAATTAGCAAGATGACTGGTCATCTTTTAAACATTTAAAAATGTACATTTTAATATAATTGTACAGCTATGCGTAATATGCTGACGCTTTATAAGTACAGTTTGATAATAATAATATTAACTTCTAACTTGTATCCAAACCAGGACTGGACAATAGCAGAGATAATGCACACTTATAGAGTAATCACTCTGCTCTCTACCCCTAATCATAACACCTTGTCGTATTTGGCTCAGAGCACTACCACTCCCTCTACCAGCTGAAGTGCTAATGTACTTATGGTCAGCAAAGGAGCACATTAAGGTTTTTTGCTACTTGTAAAAATACTTTATTAGTATATTATTTATTAGTAGACAGTTGTGTGTTTATGCACTTGTTGCTCTTGTCCTCATTTTGTAACAGATTTACTTCAAGGTGTCCTTTTAGGCCCATCTAGAGCACTAGATGCTCACAGTATACATAAAAGCCTATAATACCGAGTATGAACACATCCCACTAGGAACACACACTTTAACTTGCCCACAGTTGTTGGAACACAGACTTGTTCCTGGGCAACAAGAGAGCTCCCATGCGGTGCCCACCTCGCAGTCTTGTCTCCATTAGCATGATGCCTGTCACACACTAATATTATATAAGATGAAACATCACAATTAATAAGAAAGAGATAAATCCTAGCTGAACAGAGACTTTAATCCTGTCATTGCAAAATGATACAATACTGCTTACATTTAACTCTGCTAACCCTAAAGCCTTTATCTCCTTTACAAAACATTCCTCTGGGAAAAGACTGACAGGTAATTTCAGCCATCACAAAATAAGAAGAAAGAAGAAGAAAAAAAATAGAAATTCATTCGACTTTAAAACCAAACGGGACAAAGCAGAGAAAGGTCTGAGCCGCCACTATCTGGAGGCAGCAGCTGTTTGCAGCTATCCATGCAATACCCTGGAGGGATTTATCAAGTGAGAGGTATATCTAGTCTTATGAATAAACCTGCCAATCCACTCGATGGGGCTGTGATACTGGACATTACAAATTATGCACTGGGTTTTGGGGGGGCTGACAGATTGTCTAGCAGTAATGCCTGTAATCCGTTCACAGCAGAGGGTCACATATGAATGAAAGCCTATGGTTTCTACCACAGAGAGGCTGAATGGGCGGCACTTTTATGGAGCTTATTAGAGGGGAACAAACAAGAAATCTGCAAACCGGAGAAACAGTAGCAGCCAAGTGCTGAGAATATAGCCTAACATACAACTGTGACATTGTTGCAGAAATGGTATACTTGCAGGATACACTTTGCTGAATATATATATATATATATATATATATATATATATACACATATATATATATATATACACACACACACACACACACACACATACATATACATATACATACATACACACACACACACACACACACACACGGTAAATTGTTGGCTTTGCAAAACTAAGAAAGAGTTGAGGGCCTATTGTAGTTAAACAGCAGCTTTATTTTTACAATAAAGGATTTGGTGATATATTGCAAAAGTTACAACCACAATAGCCCCGCAACCTATTGGATATAACAAGGGCTTACATATCGTTTAACCTTTGTGCAGGTTGCTTAGATCAGTACTGTCATATGTGCATGACTTTAGGGCATATCACAGGTGTAAAAGAACTATCTCTAGAAACTTTTGTCTTTGAAAATACCTCTGGTTCTGAAAATGAATAAAAATACAACTGTTAGTAACTCTTTGGTAAACCTTACAAGGTTTTTTAAAGAAGTAAAAACATTTGGTTTAATCTGTGATTCAATATCTGATATAAGTCTACCAATACATAATATTTTAGGGGCTGTATAAAAAGACAGTCAGTTTTGTATGTTTCTCCATCATCCGGAGATCTCTTCTTTGGGGTGCATAAGTCTGCATAACCAATGGACAACTACACGGAGGTCATACCCAATTATATAATGTATTTATTTCATGTATATACACTAAAGCAGTCCCTGCTGCTAGCCGCTACATCACTTTAGGTCATTGTTTCTATGCCAGGGTTCTGTGAAATCTTGGGGTTCCTTCAGAAGCTGATAGGTGTTCCATGAGCAATAAGTAAATTGTGCTTCTAAGGTCAGTTGACACTGGCACCTATGATCTTTTTTGCAATATGTGAGGTGACATTCTTCCCACTGGCCAACCACGTATTCTTCCCATGGACCTTCACACTAATCTATTGTGAGCTGTGGATAAAGGAATTATAGCAGGGCTTCTCTAAGATCAGAAAGTTATTTCAAGGATTTCCCATGCTAAAAATGTTGAGAAAGGGTGCTATAGGACATGATAGTTATGTAGGGTCAGTGGAGGGAATCACAGAGTGCAGCAAGGGACAGCAGACAATCTAGGAAGTACGGGTTTTCCTTGGAGAATTAGTAATAAAGGGTTAATGCCTGTTCTTTGGAGTGGTGTTCAGCAGCACTGGCAAATAGAAGCAAATCTTTACCTGCAGAGCTTTAGCGGTCAATTCTATTAAAGGACATGGTCATTTTAGGGGCAAATGGAAGTGGGAAGGAAGGCATGTGATAATTTTTCTGGCTTGCAAATAATTAGGCCTAAAGAAGTATATATCAAATTGTCTGGAAAATATTTTGCTTGATTAGGTATAGAAATATAAAAAAAAGAAATAAAGCTCTTGCAAAAGGGATTACTGTAATAAAATTTAAAAATGACTTGACATAAATAGTGTAAAAATATATAAATAAATGAGAAGAATTATTGAAACAATGTTGCTCAGTATTTTGATATCAGAAAATTTAGTACATCACTGTGTTCTGTTTAACGCCTTATAGCACCACCTAGTGTTAGATCCATAAATGACCATTCAAAAACCTTGTGTAAAAATTAGGGTATTTATTTCTCTTACAGGGATCATTAAATCAACAGATTTGTTTTATGCTTCCCTTCTTTATTTTTGGTCATATAATCTTTCACTCATTTCACTTTTCTTTTCCTGTTTAAAGTCAAATAGACAGACAGGTATCGATTAGGAATGATGTTATTGCCATCAGTGCTGGACCTAAGCAAAGACACAAAATCGTTTTGGATGTTTGCTTTGGATCAATTTATTTTAGCATTAGATTTAAACAGTTTTGCTATCAAGATCTAAATCAGTGTTTCTCAACCAGGGTTCCTCCAGTTGTTGCTGGGGGTTCCTGGAGCAATGAGCAGTTTGTGCCTCTCAGGTCAGATTAGGTGACACCAATTACATTTTTGGATATCTCTATGGAAGACATTTTTCCCCTTGGCGAGCAATGTAAGAGGTATAATATTAATATTAGCAGGGGTTTACCGAGACCTTAAATATTTTTAAAAGGGTTCCCAGCGTTAAAAAGGCAGAGGCCTGTTGCTTTAGATTTTAGTTCTTCTTTAACTAAATACTGTAAATAGCTGACCGTATGTAACAAGAAAAGTCAGCCTGACATTAGAATCAACAGTGACAACAGCTGCATTGATTTACTTGATTTTTTTTCTGTTTTCTGCAATCTTCCCTTCCCTTGCCGATAGCTCTTATTGCAGATATCAACATCTGTGACAATGCTAAGATACCCTGGTGGACTCCACAGCCTCATGTAAGAAGAACTTCAGTAAGGAACAATCTGTTTTCTATCATCCCCTCTTTCTGTTAGGGAAGGGTAGAACATATTGCAGACACTAGTTACTAGGAGGGAAACACATACTGTTCCGCAGTAAGATATGTCATGCTAGGTGGTCATGTACCTTCCAGTAATAAATACTAAATACAATTCTGATAATCTTCCATTGTGCCAGCTGATCTCTGGGCCAACAGCTGTCCAACCTATAAATGCCAAAGCCACAGCTTTTCAACATGATTTCAAATCACACTGCATACTGATAGCTGTTTTTGTTTTTTTCTCTAATAAGCATTTTTTAGGTGCATAAAACAACAAAGTTTATTTTATATTTTAAATACTAAATATAAAGCATTAAAAACAGATACAGGTAGTCCCTGGGTTATGGACATTGGATGTAGATAAGAACGGGGCTTCCCTGCTTGCTGTGTGCAGATAGGAGTCTTGAAGGGGGGGGGGGGGGGGGGGTTTGCATGACATGCAGGAGAAATCTTTTCCTAAAAACAGCTAAGGTTATGGGTGATCTTAGGGGGTGAGCTCTTTCTGCAGCCTCTTGTATCTCTTTATTGACCAAGACAAACTCTGCAGTTGTTAATGAATGTCTAGGATCTATAAAGATTTTTTTTTTCTGATTAACTTTGTGATTAACTCACAGTGAGGATTTTATACAGTAACTGACACCTCGCTGCCTAATATTATGTTGAGACAAACATCTGTCCTAATTGCATTTATTAAAATAATGTACCTGTTCTGACTTAAATACAAATTTGACTTAAGAACAAACCTACAGTATGTATGTCTCGTATGTAACCCGGGGGACTACCTGTATATGTGTCTGAATAATTTACAAAACTCTATTCATTGGTGGCCTTAAGTCTTCATGTGCCTAAACTGTCATAGCCATGTGAACCCAAATGGTGTGATTCTCGATGCAAGCGCATCTCAAAAAATCTATTCAAAAAAAAAAAAAAAATCTGTAAACCTTTGTAGAAAATCGTGCCTTCAGCTAAACTCCTACATTAACATTGGATTTTCTTACATAATTTGGCAGCTTAATACTTTCTTTAATGTTTTATTACTCTATAATAAATATTGTAAATTGCAGGTTTTACTATATTGTCAAGTTCTAAAGTGTCATTTTTTTTAAGTAGGTGCTAGTCTTAGTGGACCTGATGCAGCCCCACTGAAGATTTATTCTTTTCATTTGGACCCCTGCTTGATATGCCTATTCTATGCTATGCAGCGATTTTCCTTGTAGCATGTACCTCACTCATCCCCAAGAGGGCGCTCAAAAGCAAGAAAAAATCTAATACTGAACAAACCTAATTTTATTCCACTCATATCGCAAGGATTAAGTTAAAGTTTATTGTTGCAAGAGGTTATTAAAATCATCCCAATTAAAAAGCTTGCTCATATTCTTAGCTTTAATTCTTTCTAATATCATTCAACATTTATGACTCTGCAGGAAAAAAAAAAGTGGAGCAGAGTCAGACTATTACCAAAACTTCATGCAATGCAAACAACCACAGCAGACACATCAATGAGCTGACAGCCTGGATATAAAACTACAAGCATATAAAGTGAACTGAAACATAACGCAACATGGAGAGCCTCAAATCAGAAATTTAATATTAAGCTACAATAATTGAACTAGATTATTTAATGTACAGCACTGCGTAATATGTTGGCGCTAAATAAATCCTGTTAATAATAATTATAAGTGACAGGCAGAATAGGGCACTAAGATTCAATGTATGTAAAAGGTAATGTTCATTTCACGATGAAGAGGCAAATGTATTTAATGTGGAGAAAAAAACAATAATAAATCTCGCCTAAAACAGATTTGGTAGGCTGGTTAAATCCTTTAAAGTAAACCTAGTGGTAGAATCTCAGAATGGCTATGTATAGGAGGCACCAGGCACCATACATTGAATGATTTGGTAATAGTGTATGAAATCTGTGACAATAAACGTCCCTTAGGCTATATTCAGACAAACGTTTGTCAATCCTGTGGTCCCAGATGCCTTTTTCTAACTGCTAGGTATCTGGAAGAGTTTACCAGCGTTTTTACCAGGCATCTACGAGCCTTTGCTAAGGAGGTCGAGAGTGGATGAATCGGTTTATGTGGCAGACTTTATGATGTATCTCAAAATCCTCACCGCAACCAAATGCCTTTACAAAAAGGGACCTCAACTGCTACAATATGTTTCAATGATAACCAGGGCTCGGAGGTCGAGAACTGATTGACATTGGTCAACAAACTGCACATCGGAACTTATTTAGGGAGCCCTATTTACTTAATTTTAGTATGTTCAGTCTACCATAAAAAATATTTTTTCCAGGTATGTAAATAAGGGAAATTGTAATGTATTGCAGAGAAGAAATTCATATACTTGTTCTCTTCCCATCCCAATTTTAAATCCCACCTTCACATATACTTTACATTGTGCTACCCACTTACAACTTGGAGCTTTCTTCTCTAGATTTCGGTTTTGTTGGGGAAACTGTTGTTATTGGAAATTTCGAACTGCTTTTACTAAACTATAACTGTTGTACTATACCGTAAATTTCCAAGCTGTAATACAGAAGTTTCTTTGATATATATATCTTTTTGATAGAATAATGCAACACAAGTACTAGTTAATACTGTGATACAATGTTGTAACATTTGTGTATTATTGGGTCAGAGTGGGTTTTTTTTATTATTATTTTACCCCCAAAAAATCAATAAAAACTATTGAAACCAAAACTTGGAGCTTCCATGTATGGGACACATAAGGCACTCCCATATCTTCCCCTAAAGAAGATCTTTGTGTCTTGGTGGCCAGTATTACCAGCCAAAAAAGATAATACCAGGCACCATACACTGCCATGAGAAAATCTAATAAGTGGCATGCCAAGCCCTCTCTAACAGAGTAAAACTGTGTAGCATAAAATGGAAATCAGAAACTGAATACATTTACATTACACTTACCTGGCAATACTTTTTTTTTTTTAAGTGTAAACGTCTAACTGCTTGACCATGAGCTTATTTTATATACATTTTTTTTTTAACAGTAAAAAGCTTGATCTTGTTCCTGCACCTGGGCCCCTAATGTAATATGTAGTTTCACTGACCAATAATTAGTATTATGTATTGAAAAGCATATGCATAAAATACAGGCTTACTTTAAACTAACTTAGGAACTTCATTAAAGCAGCCAAATTGCAAGGTAAAGTGTGTCTAAATGTTCCTAGCACCCACAACGCATCCTTTAAATTCTCACTTATTAAGAAAACAACCAAAAAAGAAGAACAAATGTGGGTCGCTTCTTAAGGAAACAGGTAATTTTTCCAAATGCTTTTTACATTTGTAATTCCTTTCTACTCACAGACATTTGTATTTATGAAATAAGCAGCTGTGTATAGATTTACCTTTCTTGATACTAAGCACTGTGGGGGTTGAACTTAAAGTGAAAGTAAACCCTGTATGCTTACCTATCCCCATTCATTCACAGGGCACTGGCTTCCTTCTTCTCTTCCTAGTAGGGATCTTGAGCCATTTTAATTATAATTAATTAAATTATAATTAAAAAATTATAATTTTAATTTAATGTAACTCATGTACCATGGGGAGAACTTGTACAACTCCTTATATCTAGAGTCCTAGCTGGGATTCAAACATAGGTTTCAGTGGTAAAAGTGCTACCTACTCATTGAGCCATCTGTAAATGTGAGAATTTTATATACCCTGACAGGATAGGAGATACAGATTCATCAGGTTGTTGACTGACATGTTGTGCAAAGGCCTGGCCTCTGCCAACCTCTGTAGAACATCAAATTGCCTTACTACAAAGTCAGAGCTAGAGAAAAAAAGCACGGGTCTCGGCAATTTCACAGCAATTGGTTTGATTTAGCTGTGTTTGACTCTGCAGGGGGAGCACTGCTCCTACACATTGGGCCTGATTTATTAAAGCTCTCCAAGGCTGGAGAGGAAACATTTTCAACAGTGAGGCTGGGTGTTTAAGAAAACCTGGAATGGATTTGGTCCAGGATTCAAAACATTTGCTAATAAATAGCAAATTACTTTGAATAAATCCATTCCAGGTTTGCTGGATCACCCAGCCTCACTGATGAAAATGTATCCTCTCCAGCCATGGAGAGCATTATTAAATCAGGCCCATAAAGTCAGGGTCCTTCTTAAGTCTTTGGAGAAACTTTTCTACTTGGGCCGTGGCTGCTTTTCAAATAAAACAAACCGTAAGGCTTTAAACACCTTTTGTTTTACACCGGCTGATTTACCCGAAAAGTTCAAATGGTCTTTAACCTTTGCTGCAAGAGCCAATTTATGTGATGGTACAAATGTTTTTAAAGGTTATTCAGTCATCAGTCTGCTTCACCTGATAGTTTAATACGTTCATTGCTTGGTCATGTTTGCTTTAAAAGGCATCTTTAAGGAAAAGTAAAATCAGTAATCTAGTGCAGTCTAGAGTAAGTCACCATCTCACATAGATTCAGGGTATAGGTTCAGGCTCTTGTGTTATACAGTCTCAGCTTCTGAAAACCTCAAAGAGAAATAGTAAAGCCAAGTTAAAAGGTTGTCTACATTTTTACAAACTTGATTATTTATCGCTATTTAGGAAATAAGGATGCTGGCAACCACAGGTTTTCAGAAAGATGGGTATAAGATGAATGCCAGGACATAACATGTACAATGCCATTTGCTGAAAAAGCAGACAACTTCAGCATTCACTAAAAAAGTCTAATTCAAACATTCACATTTGGGAAAAGTAACTTTTTTAAGTTTTTTTTAAGTTTTTTTTTTTGCATATTTGCATTTTCCTTCTTAGACCTATATTTCTGGTCCACTTCAAAACTATACACTATTTTCTTGTTTCTTTGCCACACTGTATGATTCTGCATGTTATGCAAAACTTCAAAGGAAGAACAAACCAATATATATGCCATAAATGAAAAGCTGTCAGACTTCTCAGAAAATATACTTTTCACAGCACCCGTATATGTGTACTCATATTTACCTATTAATGTGAAGGATCCATGCGGGGGGTTTGACTGGTCAGACACAAACAAGCACAAATCAGCATGAACGTCTACCACAGCATGTCAGAAAAAACAGAAGAACTTAATATCTCATCAAACACAGCAGGTTTTTAGGAGCTCTATGGTGGGAAGAGATTTTTAATTATTATACAGTGAGCTACTACTTGTCCGTTTCAATTTCGTATTAAAAAAGGAAGGGCACTCAACATTCTGCAAGCCCATTTGGCAGCAAAGAACACTCTGCAGGAAATAGTTCACTTAGCTTGGTAAATAGGGTTCAGGTCTTCTACAGCAATCCAATCATGTGCAAGCAAAACATTTTTTTACATTTTATTGCTTTTATTGGGTATGTGTTAGGCTACGTACACATGTCAGATGATTCTCGTCGTTCATGATTCCGTCCTGGCGGATCCATGAACGAAGAACGGCTGCAATACAAGTGAAGGAGTGTGAATAGCCTAACTTCTTTGGTAAATCAACCCCATTGTGTTTATAAATTTTGAAGTGCCCTATGGGCTTTGACTCACCTGTTTATTACCAACTATTAAGCATCAAACAAAGCTTTTTTTTTTACAGAAAAAGCTTGACTCCTTTGCTGCTAAATTTAAGAGAGATATAAAAACCATCTGCACCAACACAATCTTTATTACTTTCAAGTGTATTTCTATAAGTTTTGGGAAACTATTACATCCTGACTTATTGGACTCTTTAGGACTAAACTTCACAGCAAAATCAAACAAAAACTAAGAAACTCTAGGACATGCACGGACATAAATTCCTATGTACTCTATATTTATTATGATACTTTTTTGCTGTGCTTTACTGCATAAATATGGGTGAATTGCAGCTCAAGACCAAAGAAGCATACAGTCAACAAGGTTCCCTACCAGCTGACTCGACCCAGCTGAATGACATATTTCAGGTCAGGGTCTTTCAGGACCTGCCAGGACAGTCATTTGATTCCTGCAACATTCCTCGTTCATCGGTGTCGTTGGCCATTCGCTGTTCACCTTTTTTGTTAACGATTATCGGACGATCACTCGTTTATTGTTCATTTCCAACGACAATTATTGCATGTGTGTACATAGCCTTAGTCTTAGAGGTTTGAAACTGACTGTGACATGGTTAACATGGATATCCTTATCCATAATATGCTATGTGTAAATCTTTGTATATCAAGGCTACTTATAAAAAGATCACCACGCCAGATAGGTACCAGACATGTTTGGTGTTCAGTTTAAACATATAATCTAGACTAGTCTTACTTCATGGCATTATTTAGCAGTCGTAGATTGATTCCCTTTTGGAAGCCTTACTGATGCAAAACCCATTATAAAGAATGGAGCCCATTTAGAGGCCTTGCTGATGAATTAGCATGAAGAGCTTTGCTAAGCTATTCTGCTCTGTATTTTGGGGGCACTGTAAGCTCTCTAGAACAACAGGACTGGCTGTCAAACTGACCACACAGCCCTGTTAATGTAATCTGCATGATTTCGCAATAATTGTGTAATCTGGGTTCTCGGTAAAATTAATCCCCCAAGGAAAGAACTTTGTTACAGTCATTTTAGTCAGGCATTTTACAGCACTTCCCAAAAAAGGATATCTTAAAGCGTACCTAAACTCAAACTCAAGGGTAGACAACCCTTTTATGCAAGGTAAAAATTCTGTTTGTTTGTGTTTTTTTAAATGCAACACCTTTAAAAAAAAAAAAAAAAAGAAAGGGTGCAGCACTGCTTTCTCAATAAGCCTAGGCCAGGGGTCTGCAACCTGTGGCTCTTCAGCCTCCTTGTTGTGGCTCCCTTCGGCTGCCGCGGGGAGATCTCTGATTTAGGATCCCCTTCCTCCCAAGACACTGTGGAGGAGGGGGATTCCCTATCCGGTGTCTAATGAAAAAAATCTACCAGTGAAATAAATCTACCACGGGGCGTGTACAAATGGGTGTGTACAATGACATCCCCCTCCTTTGAACCCCAATTCCTCTGGAATGGGGAGATGTACAAAACCAAAAATATAGGTGCAAGTGGGGGACACCTGTGACTAACACCCCCTAAAATTTTAGGCTATCATCAGAACATAAAGAACTCTGCCCATCAAAAAAATCTACCGTTACACATTGCTGGAGGCACCTGAACCCCAATTTCTCTGGAACAGGAAGGGGGTACAGGTGAACAAAATTAGAGGTGCAAGTGGGGGACACCTGTGGCTAACACCTCCTAAAAACTCCACCCATCAAAAAACCCCTACCCTGTTACACATTGTTGGAGGCTTCTATCACCTAAACCCCAATGAGGTGCGGGACACCTGTGGCTAACACCTCCTAAAAATTCATAAAAACTCTGCCTATCAAAAAAATCTACCTTGTTACACATTGCTGGAAGCATCTAGCATCTGAACCCCAATTTCTCTGGAACAGGGGGGAGGCGGTACAGGTGACCAAAATAGAGGTGCAAGTGGGGGACACTTATGGCTAACACCATCTACAATTGAATCGCTAAGGCATCGTCAGAAAATAAAGAACTCTGCCCATCAAAATAATCTACCCTGTTACACATTGCTGGAGGCTTCTAGCACCTGAACCCCAATTACTCAAGATTGGGGGGTACAGGTGAACAAAAGTAAAGCTGCAAATGAGGGACACCTGTGGCTAACACCCCTTAAAATTTCATCGCTAAGGCATCGTCAGAACATAAAGAACCCTGCCCATCAAAAAAATCTACCCTGTTACGTTAGAAGCCTCCAGCTAATGTAACAGGATGATACGTTAGAAGCTGGAGGCTTCTAGGGGCATAGTTCAGTGTTTAATTTATTTCAAAGTAGGCCTACACATGCACACTTGTTGTAACAGGTAAAATTAAAAAATAAAACTTTTAAAAGTTTATAAACTGTGTTATGTTTTGCGGCTCCAGACTACTTTTCTTTAGTGGAAGAGGAGGCAAAATGGCTCTTTTGATAGTAAAGATTGCTGACCCCTGGCCTAGGCAATCAAAAATGAATGGGAGCGCAGAACCTCCTGGAATACCTACTTCAGGCATCCCAGGAGGCTCTTGGCTGTTCCTTCTGCGTATGCCGAGCATCTCGGGCATGTGCAGAAGAAGTCCTTTCGCCAAAAGGGAAATAAATTGCTGATATCAAGCATGCACACTGAGATCGGCAAGTTTTTACTATCACCAGATCTCACGCCTGCTTCAGGTGACAAGGGAAGAAGGACTTTGGAAGAACAGTGAGAAGATAGCTGGCACCTAGCGAACCGTCCCGAAGACAGAAACCGGGACGATGCGGGACCTAATGGAAGAAACCTCCAGACAGATCAAAAGCTCTGCAGGATTGAAGGACAGTGTAATTTTTTTTTTTTGCTTTGGGTAGTTTTTGGGTTTACTTCTTTTACATGATTTATATTTCCAAAACACTGCAAAATCTGTATTTTGGAAATATGCCATATTTAGAGATGAAACCAAGTATATTAGTTTATTGTTAGAAGTATCTTAATATTGAAGCTCAACTTTATAAGTAATAAACACGTTTATTGATTTTTTTTTTTTTAATTATACCTATTTAAGGAGATAAGAATAGCAAACGTATCCTTATTCTATTCCTGTCACTTTAGTTGTCTAAAAAGCAAACAGTCATTATTTATTTATGAACAATAAATTAGATTTTGAAAGCCACATATTAAATCTTAAATTGTAGAACTGTTAAGTAGATTCCAGCTGGAATTTTAATTCCAAGGGCATGAGACTAAAATGAAAAAATCATTGCACTCACACAGTGAACAATCATATTAATAAAGGTGACTTGTATTTTTTTTTTGTTTAGAAAATGGATGAAGTGAAAAAAAATACTACTTAGAAAAAAAGAGTTCTACCCAGCACTGAAAACTCCAAGAACTAGGGCATGAAGCAGTAACTTTTGTGTATTGTACTGTAAAGTCCATGTGCACACTTTATTAACTAAAGAAGATGCTCCACATTTTTAAAGCTTATTAGTCCTATTTCAGTGTTGCTGTCTACCTGATTTAAT
Organism: Pyxicephalus adspersus; assembly: GCF_032062135.1. Taxonomy (NCBI): domain Eukaryota; kingdom Metazoa; phylum Chordata; class Amphibia; order Anura; family Pyxicephalidae; genus Pyxicephalus; species Pyxicephalus adspersus. Next base: position 129,221,041 of record NC_092861.1, read on the forward strand.
AAAGCTCTCCAAGGCTGGAGAGGGTACACTTTCATCAGTGAAACTAGGTGATCCAGGAAACCTGGAATGGACATGGGCAAGAATTAATAACATTTGATAGCAAATAAAAAATAACTCTAAAGAAATCAATTCCAGGTTTGCTGGATCACACAGCTTCACTGTGAAAGTGTATTCTCTGCAGCCTTGGAGAGCTTAAATAACGCAGGCCCTTCTGCACTTCTTTCGGCTAATTCTGGGGAGTACAGGTCTCAGGACATTAATGAAAAAGTGACCCTCCCCTTCTCCCATATAAATGCAGATACACATTTGCAACAACCTAGTTCTAAATCAGAAGCATATACCACTGCATGTAAATGTATAACATGATCATGATGCCCAAACAGCACAATTTGCTTCCACTGGTCTATATAGTGTAACTTAAATAAAAAAAAAGTGCATGAAGATACAGTGGTACCTCTGTATAGGTCTGCTTTGGAAAAAGTCCAACTATAGGTCTCCAAGTATAGATCTTGCCTGGTATACAACCTTTGCTTGGTATACAACCTTTGTGCTAGAACTTGTATGGGTCAAAATGAATTATAACACCGCGCGCTACCCTTGATTACCTCTCTCGAGTTGAACAACCCGTGCTATAACTCTCTGTGAATTACATAACATCTACTCCTCCCTTCTCAGCACCATCCTAAAAGGCACTCAACTCAACAAGCAAGGTGAAGTGAGGTTAAATTTTCATTTATGTCATCTAATTTCTTTTCTATTTATGTACTTTAGTATTAAGCAGTGTTTAAATTATTTTATACAACCCCCTCAAAGTATAATATGCCAATAACAATAGGATTTTTTTTCATCGAAACAGATTAACCCTTTATTTCTTATGGGAAAATTTGGTATAAATCCAAGGATCTGGAACGGAATAAGGACTTATACCAAGGTACCACTGTATATGATAATGGGTAGATGCTAATATAATATAGGTATTGGTCAGGGTAGTAGTAATAACATGCTTAGAATCCACAAAGTGTGTCACAATGCTGAGCATTTCCTCCTTTGGGTAAGTGTAGCTATGTAGCCAGCCAGCAACAAGTCCATATGGGTCCAGGTGTGCATAAAGTCCTTTTTATTGAAACATTTCACATCAATTCAATCCAGATCTGGTGTGCCATGGACCACACAGAATCCCTAATTAAATTAAACCTGGACAGCAAAAAAGCAAGATAGCCATGTATGTGTTAAGTACACCTAACAGGTATGATAGGCCAGGGTTGTAACATTTTTTTCCTTCTGTCTATACAGAGCAGAGAGCAGCTTGTGGCACTTCATCAGTGTCAATGAAAACAAAAGCAGTGTTCTGGGCTGATAGAAATGATAAAAAATTATTTGTCTGATCAAATGTCATTCAATATTTTTTTAAATATTAAAGAGGGCAATGGCCGGGCTTTAAAAATGTTGATTTAATTTTCAGTTTCTTTTGGAGTACTAGGACTACCCTGCAATGTAGGAATATTTAGATGTGTTCTTAGCTTACACTCTCAAACATAAGTGTCTGTATAAATTTCCTTGATCATATATCATATAATCATCTGTGTTCTATTAACCAGAAGAATTTACTTCACCTAAAAAAAAAAAAATCTGCCAGGAAGAACATGCTGGTCCTTCACCCCCTCCGAACCTTTGGTCTTAGGCCTAATGGCTCTTGAAATGACCAGTGTTAGAAAAATCCCTTTGGATCTGTGTTGGCTGGCTTATTTTTTCTTTAGGACAGGTATGTCCAAAGTCTGGCCCGGGTGCCAATTGTGGCCTGTGTTCAGATTACCACTGCCCAGCGGCCTCTGTCATAAAATCAATATTATGCGGCCCGCCAGCACTGTTGACCAAAGTATAAAATACACACCTATAAAAAAGCTATTTTACATTTCATTATAGTTGATCAACCACCTTGCAATTATCAGCCCACTACTCCACAGGCATAATCGGCAGGACGGGAGTCCCCATGTGTGCACAGGGAATCCCCTACATCATTATAGTGGACGTGTGCTGTGCGGGACCCACACGGACCACGCCCACTCTGATTCCAAGAACGTGCTGTGCACAGAGCCCGCACTGACACCAGACTCCGTGCACAGGGAATCCCTCACGTCAACCTGGTGGGGTGTGTGCTGTGCGGGACTCGCGCAGACCACGCCCACACTAACCCTTAGTACGTGCTGAATGGTCGGCCCCCACACATTTTCACCTCACCAAATCTGGCCCTCTTTGCAAAAACTTTGGACACCCCTGCTTTAGGAGGATCTTACAAAACCATCTTGAAGCAGATCAAATGCAGTTCAGAGGATTAACTGCAGGTTTAATAAACCTGTCAATGAAGTCTAAATGTTCTCAAAAGCTTCTGAAAGTGATGTCAAACTGATAGCATTGACACAATTCTACAGTCATCTAACTACACTATGGGCAGAGAGTTTAGCCACTGAATACAGACCTTATAGCATACACTATTGTAAGTTTGAATGCTGTGTTTTAAAGTTCATTAAACCTTTTGTATGAATCTCTGCCCTGGACAAAATACATAATTCAAAGTCCTTAACAGATGTATGCAACAAATCAGATGGCAAAACATTTAAAAGTATGTTTTTGGGTTGTGGGATAAACTGAAACACCTACAGGAAAACCACAAGAACATACAAACTCATGCAGTTAGTGTATTTTGCTGGGTTTAAAAACCCAAACAGCTCAGTATACAATTGTTTAGTAGAAGGCAAGAAAGAAACCTTTATAGCAAAATTGCAATAATTACCTTTCTCTTTGAGTTTTTTTTTTGACTTATAAAGTCCAGTTTAAGATAGACCTGTTTTGATCTGAGTAAAGTTTTGCTTTAAATTTGCTTTCTTCAAATAAAGTAACCATCAATGACAAGTAGCCAATAAGAAGCAGATGGTTGGCTGCTAGAGGTTACAAAACTTTGAATACTCTGAATTTTACTTTGAATAAAGTAAACAAATACAGGTAGTCCCTGGGTTACTGGTAGGGACTGTAGGTTTGTTCCTAAGTTGAATTTGTATGTAAGTCGGAACAGGTTCATTATTTTAATAAATGCATTTGGCACAGATGTTTGCCTCAACATATTATTAGGCAGCGTGGTGTCAGTTACTGTATAAAATCATCACTGTGAGTTAATCATAAACAAAGTAAAAAAAAACTTTATGGAGCCTAGACACTAATTAACTTCTTGAGCAAGCTGTGCTTTGATATGCAGCTGCAAAGTTTGTCTTGGTCATTAAAGAGTTACAAGAGGCTGCAGAAAGAGTTCACCCCCCCCAAGATCACCCATGATGACCCAAGATGAGCAAACTATAAAGTTTACAGGCAGATTGTATTAGTCCCCTCTGCACTTTCTTAAGGCAAGAGTCAATAGGAGACAGACTTTTATGGCAAAGCAGTTACAAGATGCTAAAGATCAGCTAAGCTCTTAGGATCACTCAACCTCAGCTGTGTTTAACAAAAGATTTCTTATGCAAGTCATGCGAACTGCCCCCTCCCCCCATCAAGCATCCGTCGCTGCACATGAGCAAGCAGGGAAGCCCCGTTTGTATCCAGGAGTTGTTCTTATGTTGGATGTCCTTAACTCGGGGATTACCTGTACTAGAATTTCACATTATAAGTTAGTGCTATTTTTAACCTCCCTTGGCAGTATTCCAGAGTGTGCCCCGGGGTGAAATTTCTCTACAGAAAGTGGTAACCCCGAGCCACACTCGGGGTGGAATTGAGGGCTTACTTGGTCTTCACGAGCCTGTGGCATCCTCCAGCGATGCCAGCTCGGCATCTGTGTCCACTTGGGGATTCTGGGCCAGCAACAGCGCCCCCTGGCCTTGCATCCCACTGTATGAACAGTGGAGACACAAGGCTAGGGGATGCAGATGCCGACCAGGTATGCAAAGTGTGTGCGGGCAGCGTGCATGCGTCGCGGGGCGGGACCGTCGGAAAATTGAAAATAAGAAGTGTTTTTAAATGTCAATTGTACCAGTTTGACATTTAAAAAAACAAAATTATCATACTGCCAGGAAGGTTAAACAAGACTAAAGAAGCCATTCAGAGCAACCTGGCTTACTGTGTCCTGACATATCTGTTAATTTGGATTCAGTAATTGTGCAACCTAATCTCTCAAACTCTTTCAAACTCGGACACATTCACTAAATGTAATCCTCTTATTACAAACAATACTCCAAGTTCCTTTTACCTCACAGATTTCAAATGTATTTTCCAAAATGTGCTAACAATGATATGGTTCAGTGTGTATTCTGTGTATATTTCTCAAAGCAGAGATTTGTTTTTTTTTTTTCAAAACCAAAAAACCCAAAACTTGTGTTGCCAGGCAACCTGGTCTCAACACTTTCTTTTGCTGAAATTTATACTTTCTTATTTTTGATAATCAGACTTAGCAAAAGTTTAAAGTTACTTACGAATTTGCAAAAAAAAAAAAAAAAAAAAAAAAGTGATGCCTACAGATGACACTATAAGATAGGATGGAAAGTATTTGTAAGGCTTCTATTGCTGCCATGCCTTGAGCTTGAGGAGTCCAACAACATTCTTCTCAACTGATACCTCAATTAGATATACTGCCACATCTCATAAATCAACAACAATCAAACCCTAAGGGGAACTTTTGAGACAGTAGACAACAATTTACATTGCTCCTTTAAAATGTATAGAAAAAAATATTCGGTTTTATTTATTTTTAAAATACATAAAAATGAAAACACTGGTATCAGATCAACACTTATCATTTGTACTGGTTTGTTACAGATTATTAAATCGAATCACTGGTTAGATCTCTACGCGTTTCGTAGCCATACAATCTGTTTCATCAGGAGGTCCGGAGAACCACCCTCTGAAAAGAATTTACATCAGGTGATCCGTTCCAAAGGATAAAATAAAATAGAATTATGTTTCAGGCTGGCAAGTCCTTTCTCTTTTGGGTGTTCTGATAAATTACAGACTTAATAATACCAAGCCACAATTTCTAGTGTTTTCTTGCATTAAAAGAGGTATAGATTCCAAGGACCAAGACAAAAGGCTGCCCCTGTACAAAACATTAGTCAGAACAAAGTAAAAAATATGCAGTAAATATACAAGTAAAATTATAAACATTGTTCTGTCTAGTTATTATATTAATGGGTTCATAGTTAGACTGGGTTCAGCAGGTTCAGGTGGTTAGAATTTACACATAAGAAATCTTATTGTCTTCTTATATGGTCTTCATATTAACCTCCCTGGCAGTATTCCTGAGTGTGGCAATATGCGGTAACCCCGAGCACACTCAGGGTGGAATTTTCAGGAAGTTTTAAAGTCTTACATGGATCCCACGTCCTAGTGGCATTCTTCAGCAGTGCCCGCAGCGTCCTTCATCGCAGCGCCCGGCATCTGCATCTCTGGCGTGTGAGCATTGGGGGCGCAAGGCCAGGGGGAGCAGATCCCGGCCGGGCATCTGCTCGCAAGCCTTAGGCTTGAGGGTGGGATCCTGGGGATGGTAGGCGGGACCAGGCAGATAATTTAAAATAATTTAAAAGTATTTTTAAATGTACTGCTTTTACTTTGAAAAATACTCAATATTTAAACCGCCAGGGAGGTTAAGGGGATAAATCATAAAAACAAATATGAACTGGTTATTTCAACATTTTGCACTTGATTACTAAAAAAATACAATTCTATCATTGAACCAGTCAAATATCTGTTATATTGTATGCACATAACAATTCTGGTGCCTTGATATTAGAGAGAGGAAAAAAGAAAAGAAAGAGTAGGGTAAGTAATTATGTAAGTTATTGGCATTTTTACATATGTTCTTCAGGATTTGCAGGATTGTTTTAGGCTGTCCTAACTTCTGGGGTCCAAAGCATGCACCCTGGCATGGTGCTCTCATCTTTTTAAGTATGCTCTAATGGAATAGATATTGAGTGGATTCTTGGCAATAAGAAGCATAACAGAAGAGTTTTAGAATCTGAGACCCATAGTTATATCACTTTCAACACTAAAATGTTGATTTATTTCAAGGCCAGACACTAATGACGTACACTTGTTTCTTCTGTTCTGGTTCACTCAATCTGCCTGCTCTATACTTCACAGCCAGGCTTGCCAAGTAGCTGCCATATGCTGTATGAAAACCACAGCAATCAACTTGTGTAAATGGGATGAAGGCAAGGCATCCGCTTGCTGTGCAAACAGCCAAGTAAATACCAGTCATGTATATGTGACATTCGTTCTTCAACACGAAGGCTTAGTTCTTGGACCAAATACATAGTGTTTAATACAGGGATACCACAGAAGATTTTCAATAAATACACATAATAAAAGTTTTCTGTAACATTTCCCTGGACATCATTTTAAGGTTTGTTTTTGAAATTACCTTGGTAACCTATTGCAGTTTTACACTGATTTCTAAAAAGAACTTTTTGTAATCAGTTAATTAGTTTAAAGTGTTATTATTTATTTGTGCTTAAAGCTAAATTGAAGTACCTCACCTTCCTTTCTGTCTTCACTATAGTCCTGTACTGCTGCATGAGATGATTCTTAGTCAATTTTCAGTTTGAAACGCCTTAGAATTCACTTTTCTATAAGAGGAGATACGCTTTCAGGAATCCCACTGCAGTGCTTTATGTCGACAAAGATAATATCTGCACTTTCCTTATTACAAGTCAACTGATGCAACTTTTCACCACTACTTATCTCCTCTCCTGTTGTGTGTTACTTCCCCAACCTCCTAGATTGTAAGCTCTTCTCTCCTCCTCCTGTGTCACTGTCCGTATCTGTATGTCATTTACAACCCCTATTTATTGTACAGCACTGCGTAATTTGTTGGTGCTATATAAATCCTGTTGATTATTATTATTATTATTATTATTATTAATAATATTAATATTAATGCAGGTTTGTGGACCAGGGGAGGGATGTTTCTGAACAAGACTGTTTTTTTTAGAGTGTCCTATGCAACATGGCTATTTTTGGTGTTTAAGCGACTGCTCAGTTTTATGTAGATAGGTTGAAAGGTTGCAAAATTGCTGGACCCTCAGTCAAATGTTCCCTCTTTGCATGAGCCTATAGGAGAGGGACGTTGTTATAGAATGGCAGCAAGATGGAGCCTTGGATATTCTACATTTTCCAACTTTTTAAGGAACCTTTTCCTATCAGGAATTGTTACCTTCAAAAAGCTTTGAAGACGTTGATTACTATATTGAGATGTACCTCCTGTCACCATACAGGGATATTTCCCATTCAAAGAGTGCTTTTTCATATGTACTCACACATACAGTTAGGTCCATAAATATTTAGACAGAGACAACTTTGTTCTAATTTTGGTTATGTACCACAAATAATTTTAAATGAAAGAACTCAAATGCAGTTAAACTGCAGACTTTCAGCTTTAATTCAGTGGGTTGAACAAAAAGATTGCATAAAAATGTGAGGAACTAAAACCTTTTTTTAACACAATCACTAATTTCAGGGGTTCAAAAGTAATTGGACAAATTAAAAAGCTGAAAATAAAATGTTCATTTCTAATATTTGGTTGAAAACCCTTTGCTGGCAATGACAGCCTGTAGTCCTGAACTCATGGACATCACCAGATGCCGGGTTTCCTGCTTTTTAATGCTCTGCCAGGCCTTTACCGCAGCGGCTTTCAGTGGCTGTTTGTTTGTGGGCCTTTCTGTCCGAAGTTTAGTCTTCAACAAGTAAAATGCATGCTTAATTGGGTTCAGATCAGGTGACTGACTTGGCCATTCAAGAATATTCTGCTTCTTTGCTTTAATAAACTCCTGGGTTGCTTTGGCTGTATGTTTTGAGACATTGTCCATCTGTATTATGAAACACCTCCCAATCAATGTGACTGCATTTAGCTGGATTTGAGCAGACAGTATGTCTCTGAACACCTCGGAATTCATTCAGCTGCTTCTGTCCTGATCACATCATGGATAAACCCTAGTGTCCCAGTCCCATGGCAGCCATGCATGTCCAAGCCATCACACTGCCTCCGCCATGTTTTACAGATGATGTGCTATGCTTTGGATCATGAGCTGTTCCACGCCTTCTCCATACTTTTTTTTTGCCATCATTCTGGTAAGGGTTGATCTTCGTTTCATCTGTCCAAAGAATGTTTTTCCAGAACTGTGCTTGCTTTTTTAGATTTTTTTTCCAATCTAGCCTTTCTATTCTTAAGGCTTATGAGTGGCTTGCACCATGCAGTGCACCCTCTGTATTTAGTTTCATGCAGTCTTTAGTCTCTTTATGGTAGACATGGATATTGATACGCCTACTTCCTAGAGAGTGTTGTTCACATGGTTGGCTGTTGTGAAGGGATTTTACTTCAGCATGGAAATGATTCTGCGACCATCCACCCCTGTTGTCTTCCGTGGACGTCCAGGTCTTTTGGCATTGCTGAGTTTCACCAGTGCTTTGTTTCTTTCTCATAATGAACCAAACTGTAGATTTTGCCACTCCTAATATTGTAGCAATTTCTCAGATGTTTTTTTCTGTTTTGCAGCCTTATTAAGGATGGCTTGTTTCACCTGCATGGAGAGCTCCTTTGACCGCAAATTGTTCACAGCAAAATCTTCCAAATACAAGAAACCCCCCCCCCCCCCCCTTCTTTTTCTCAAATCAACTCCAGGCCTTTTATCTGCTTAATTGATAATGACATAATGAAGGAATTGGCCACACAAGCCCATGAAATAGCCTTTGAGTCAATTGTCCAATTACTTTTGAGCCCATGAAAGAAGTAATTGTTTTAAAAAAATGCTTTAGTTCCTCACATTTTTATGCAACTGTTTTTGTTCAACCCACTGAATTAAAGCTGAAGTCTGCAGTTATACTGCATCTGAGTTGTTTTCATTTAAAATTAATTGTGCTAATGTACAGAACCAAAATTAGAAAAAAGTTCGCTATGTCCAAATATTTATGGACCTAACAGTATGTATTTTTTGTTTAACGGGTGTTTATGTCTGCTTTATATTAATTTCTGTAAATATTTCAAAAAATAATTAAAAATCATTAGGCTGGTAATCACATCTGAATGCTCTAAGAAGAAAGTAATTACAGGTAGTCCCCTGGTTAAGGACATCCAACATATAGATACGAACTGGCTTCCCTGCTCCCTCCTGTGCAGGACAGAGGCTTGGAGAGGGGTGGGGGGCGGTTGGCAAGTTGCTAAACACTGAGACTAAGCTCTTTTGCAAGCTCTTGTAACTCTTTAACCTCCTTGCAGTTAAGCCCGACCTTCGCTCGGGCAAAAAAAAATTGCAAGGATGGTTAAGCCCGAGATTTTTCACTTACCTGGTCCCCTTCTCTGAAGAAGCTTCCTTAATGTTAAACTCTTTTACATTCCCCTCTAAGTCTGGCAGCAAGTTATATAAACTAAAATCTTAATCGTACCAGCAAAATGTGTGAAAGATGCCAAAATTAGGTGATGGCTAAACTAACTTCTGTGTGTTTAAGGGGAAACCTGCTCAGCTGACCTGCCTCAGTGATGATTACATTCCTGCTGGTGCAGAAATTTGTTGACTTGCAGGCTAGAAAATGTTTATGCACAATGAGAGTGACAGTGTGTTTGCCACACCCTGGATATAGTGTGGGTAACATTAGCCAATATTTTCAACTTCTCTCCTAAATGTGTATTCCTTTTAGACCTCCAAACATTGTTTAGCTGACAGAATACCTGGGATTTCCTGTTTTATAAATTTTTGGTGTCCTACAGCATGATGACTTTAGAAGGCATTAGAAGGCATGAAGGATAGTTGTTAGGTATCCTTTTCTACACTGCTTAACATTAGCGAAGTAGTTAATCGATCAGGTGAGAGAAGCAATTGGTTTGTAAATTTAAAAGAGTTCTCTGCCAACACAAACTTAGAATAGAATATTTTTTTCCTGGTAGGACCCCAGGTAGGAGGAGAAGATTGAGGATGGGTTGCCAAGGTTCTTCTCTTACCAGGTGTTAAAATTAGTCATCATGTTGACTGGTTAAGAAAGAAAAAAAGCTATGGCCCCCTAAGTTTTGGTTTTACATATACTTTAAGATATTAATATTTATTTCTGTGACTTTATATGAACTTTGAAGAAAAGTCTATTAGGCTAGGATTATGAGAGTCCTGTTTCTGAATTTACTACCAAATTAATTTCTGACCACCTGAACAGTTTTGCAAAACTGCCTTTTCTAACTTCAAATTACTTTCTAGGTGTTGATGAGGATGACTGACCCAGAGGATTTTTCTTTAAGAAAAATTCTGCCCGGAGATCTGTATACATTGCAAGTATTTTGGTAAAGTAGCTTTCTCTGTACTAAAGAAAGTGATGAGGTTTACCTCAGAATGTTCTTTTTGAAATTTACTTCCATGAAGAATCTACCTTCAAGATCCCTTCTAACCACTCTCGGTGTTGTAACAAGAAAATAAGCCCCAACTACATTCTTTAGTTGTAAAGAAACAAAGTATTTCATTGCATTTACAAAGTCAGATTGTGGTTAGAAGCTGCACCAATATCCAGCAGCAACTAATCTCACCGCAGAGATTGATCTTTTAACAGTGGTAACTGATTTGACCTTTAGTGGGTCAGTCTTTCTATTTCTGTTATTTAATTACATATCTACCAAATCCCTTTTTCCATTATTCCTTATTATACTTACAGTTGCAACTCGGTGTGACAAGTTAGAACCTTGCCCATTTCATACACTTTATCTACCTAATTCACAAATTTAATTGTGCTTGAGCAGCTTCACTGGTTTTTGCAGTGTCAATTGCTTCGCGAGGTCAGCACATTGCATTAATAATTTCTCTTGTTCTTTGGTGTAGTCTGACTTCAGTCTGTGGATGCTAGTTTTAGTTCTGTCACACAGTGTTCCAGTAGTTCATTTACACTTTGCAGTTCTAGAATTTTATCTGGAAAAAACTGGGTCTGCTTTTGGGAACACAATCATTGTACATTTTATAATAATCATTATGTTGCCTGCTTTACTCTGCAGACCAAAGTCCCCAACACTCTACAGAACCCATATCGATGAATAAATGGCAAGGACTTGACATGTCTGACTTGACATGTGCCCCCACGCACACTGCTTACTAAGCAGCACTACTGAGGTGAGAAAGGGGGGTAAATGTGTCAGACTTGGAAATGTTGACAGCAGTGTTGTATATGAGAACTGCAGCCTGACTCTCCAATGTGCTGTCATCAGAGAAAATTTTATTCTTTAACCCTTAAAACCTACAACAGCAGTAGAAAATTGAAAATGTAGAAAAAACTCCACTAAAGATAAAGATAATAAATAAAGGAGGACGTTCAAAGGTAAGATCAACAAGAAAAAAAAAAACTTTTTTGAATATATTTTATTTAAATGTCTTATGAAGGGCAATTGTTTTCCCATTTATTCAATGGCTAAAAGTCAAAACAATCCCTCCTCTCTTTCTTTATAACCCCATATAAATTTGCAGACTCAGATTGATCTGTAAAATTTTTCATGTGTATTTAGAATTTTATTTTGTTAAAAAATAATTTAGATACATAAAATTATATATTTCAAAACAGCAATGAAAACTGAACTACAATTATCACCTCCTTGTAAATTCTCCGTCCTCTTAAAAAGGTTATACTGTCTCAATTCTTGCTGAGTAATTTTATGCCATCAAGTTCCATTTTGTGTAAAGCAGTGGGCTTTACTTTGTATTCAGAGTTTTTGTAGTGAACTCTATTATAATGATTATGTGCATGGTATCTGGAGACAGCCAGGATATGGGATGCATGCTGTTTCATCAAACTGTATTCAACATCTATAATGAACTAAGTACCTTAAGCCTTATTCTGACCAAAAAACGAATAGACAATTATATTTTCACATGTTGCAGTGCCTCCTACTGTTCACAACACGTTGCAAAAAAGATAAATAAATAAATATACAACCTACAACCAGAATGTAATGAATTATTTTAGCATCTGCTAGTGAAGATTTCTTGTTGCTTACAGTTCAGTATTAACAAATTGATTGTAAAAAAAAGCAGCAAAGCTGATAGTAAGAAAATAAAGTGGATCTAACAAAATATTACATACATAAATACAAATATTGTAATATTGCATATTTTAAAACATGCTTGCGTAAATTATTAGAAATAACAATCACAAATGTGATAAAGGCTTAAAAATTAATATTATTGGGAGATTAAGCAATATGGTTTTACAGATATATGTATAGTGTCATCAAAAATAAGCCATAAATCAAGCTTTTAGGTTCTAGACAAGAGTCTTTAAAGCAAACCTAAACTAAGAATTTTCCCTTTACATAAAAAGGTAGACAACCCTTCAAAAGAGAAAAGAGATGGAAGGCACAAAAAAGTAAGGTAATATTAAAAATAAAAAACTATTTACCACTAGAAACCAAATATTTTTCATTCCTGGCCTTAGCTAGCACCTAGATGACAGAAACATTGAAAGGAATCAGAAGAATGAACAAAAAAGTGTCAAAGAGCTGCAGGTTGTGCACCAAAACCTTACATATCTCCTAAATGTAAGAGAACACAGACCAAACCTATAAAAATGTATAAATATACCCCAAATATTAGGTTGAAAAAAAAGCTTTAATTCTATGGAGAATAAAAAAACGACCTGTTATAGGTGAACTATTAAGCTGTGGACTGCTCCTTCTGCACCAGCCCATGATTGGGTATGAATCATAAGAGGCTTTCCTGTAACGTAGAAAAAAGTGCTGATCTTACACATGCGCAGTGAGATCAGGCCTTATTTTTTTTACATATTTAGTAAGGTGTGTCACCCGATCTTACACTTGCGCAGTGAGAGTTCAGGTGATGTGAGCAGAAGCTGAAATAAACAAGTAGCCATACCCGCTGTCCCATTCACTTCAAAAGAAGAATGTAAGATAGTATAAAACCTACTGGACCTGGGATTCTCTAGTAACAATTAGCCAAAGATGAAATATTTAGTGCAGGAACCCTGAGAACATTACCAGAGATGCCACATTCTAAACAACTAGCTGCATCTACAACTAGTAATGAAAACTGGAGGGAAAATTGATGAAGATTCCCTGAATTTCAATCTGAAAGCTGTGTTGAGGATGCAGAAAAAGAGATTTTTTTTCACAGTAATTAGAGAAAAATCACTGCTGGCTGCAAACTGAATAGAAAGGTAATTTTTAACAGAAATAAATAATAAACATGACTTGTTTAGCAATTATATGACATATTGTTAATGACACTGGACTTTTCCTTTAGAGTTTGCAAATGAACTAGTTACAAATAATTAAAATTTCTCATCTTAATTATCGGAACATGCATTCTTATTTTATTTTACTTTGAATTTAGGCATTTCCATAGCAACCTCTAATGCTATATTTATGAATTGCTAGACTCAATTCATCAACTGTTTGATTATATTGCATTTTCCATATGTCACAACCAATAGGGAAGTAAAATTATAGTGTAAGAAAACAAGCATAAAACATAAAACTGCCTATTTTTATAGAAATGAATAAAAATGTGGGTAATATTTTTCAACTTTGTTGTATGTTGTACTACGATATATGCAAGCATTTATCTACTGACCTCCAATAATAGAAACCAGGATGCTATCATGGGTTTACAACAAAATGTTTATTTAAACTCTGTAGAGCATATTTATTTATTTATGGCAAAATTTTGGATTCCAACATAGACCAACCAATCTTTATAACTAAAGGTAAAGTTATGGTACTTGAAGATTGAACTTCGCTTTTTACTTTATAACAGGCTCAAAATTTCAAACAGAAAGGTAAGGCAACGAGGGCATTAGGGTTCCTTCAATCTGTCTCCTATTTCACAAAATCATTCTACCTGCTTGCATCCTACATTTATGGGCATTTTTTATAGGAAACCTTTCCTATAAAAATAAATATTATATATACAATTACACACCTTTTAAATTGGAAATTTATCTATTCTGTGCTCCACAAGTCAACCAATCAGCTAATTGGCGAGTGGCACATACAGAGGAGAAGGCGATTTATTGAAACCTGAACAGCAAAATCAGCTTGTTTACTGGGTATTGTCAGCTTCCCCGTTGTGTAATGTTAGAAACCGATATATCACAGTTCGTCGAACAGGTACCTGCATGCTTGTTTAGGTGTGCGACTGAAACTACCTAAAACCAAAATGGTGAAGAAAGGGATAATTTGTATAGTTGTTCTGTAGATTAGGAACGCCCTCCTCTGAAGGCCTCATCCAGTCCTAACTTTTAGAAATCATTTCTTACCATAACTCCAGAGATGGCAAACACAATAAAGAGTATGGGAGCCAAACAGATCAATCTAGGAGTCTTGTAAAAAGCTAAGGAACATGTATTTCCAATTAAAAAAGAAGGGGTAAAAAAAAAAAAAAAAAACTAACTGTCTATCTCTCTTCTGGGATCTATCCTTATGCTGGATTGTCTCACAATATGATCAAAACTATTTACAAGACTCTTGTATGAATCAAATATTTTTTATCATGCTGGTTAATTGAAAACAAATATCTAAACAAATTCCCCTTCAGCTAATTTTACTAAAATCATAGCGCTGGACCACCCATTGTGGTTCATTAGAACATTTTTATTATTCTATTTGTCAAAATAGCAACCCAAAATAGGCTGCATGGAAACAATTTAACCAAGCACTTTATAAGGTCATTTTATGTTATGCAAATTGATGGGTAAGTATGCTAGGAGGGCAAAATAGGGAAAATTTAAGATTTTTAATAAGGAAAAAAACTGCCTGGTAAACTCTGTCTAGTGCAGAGAATCTCAATGCATTAATAAACACACAGATTTTCACTATTCCTTTTTCTTTTAATCTATTATTAAATACAGTAGAGAACAGAAGTCCTGGATTTTTAAATTGTTGCTATATTAAGATTATTATTGATTTATATAGTGCTAATAGCTGCTGCACTTCTGTGAGAACATACAAAGGATTTGAACAATGATATAAAACACACAAATACCTTACAGATTGCAGCAAGAGACAAATCTTGCATGTCAATTGGCTTCACTACAACCCGGCAGTCCTGGGTGTACAGAGGACACAAAGGCATAAGAGAAAAAAAATCATGTTTCCACCATCCACTATAAAATCAGGAATAAACACTTTTATTTGTTGGATCTGTAATGGGTGTGCTATGGTAATATCTTCTGTCTTAAAAGTACAATGATGTGCCTAAAGTGGAACTAAAGTTCCACATTTACAAACGCTTGATCAGGTAGGTCAAGCAAGATGGCCAAAGATCGTCTCCATAAATAAAAAGAAAAGGAAGATAGATGCACCCTGTGATGGATTATGAATAGGCGAGACTCACGGCTCTGGTTTCACTTTAAGTCTGAATTCGAGGATGACACACATGAACGCATCTAGGTATTTATTAACATTTTAATGTGGTTTGTTTGTACTGTTAAAAAAGTCTAATTAGTAAAAGGACTCAGAATCAGTTTCCTGCTCCTATACATCAGCACTCAGACTGTTGAGGGGGGCAGAGGGAAGACGCCATCATGCTCCTGTTTCTTCATTGTTCAATCACCAAGCTGAAGTTCAAGAAAAAAGACACCACTATATCCTTTCTACAGTCTACCTATAATACATGAAGTGAAGTGGTTTCCTCAAGTTTAAAACCCAGAAGACAACTAAATAGTAAATCATGTTACCTGTAAAAGTATTTGCATCTTTGTCCTTTCCCAATATTGGCAAAGCCCTGCATGGCAGCATAGGTAGGTGATTTACACCACTTTATTACAATGTTGTTTTCTCCCCACCCTTGACATACTGGCTGGCTAGTGAAAGAGCAGAAGTTTACTAAGGAGGCCATTTTCTTCCCCCCTTCAATCATCATATACCCTGACAGCACATATGAATGCAATCTAGCTTATTGAGTGCTACTGTACAGGACAAGATGCTGATAAGTCAAATCCCCACTGGTTGCAAAATAAAAAACATTTATGAATACATAGCTGCATTAAATAATCTTCTAGGTCATTCTTTAAATAAGTTTGTGCATATTTGGTTTTCTGAATTTCTTACTAGTTCAGATGTAGATCTCAAGTTCCAAACTATATATATATGGCGCTAAAACACCTCTGTGACCTGTAGTACTTTGATACTCTACAGCATGAAGTACATCATTTTCCTGTTACATTCCCTCTTTACGATTATGAAACAGAATATGTTATAAATGTATGTAAATATGTTTCACTTTTTCATTTTACTTACATAACAGTTTTGCAGAAAGCATGTAGCGCTAAGAAATGGTAAGAAATAAACTAATAAAAATTATGGTACAGAACACACCATGTGTTTTATGGGAATGCTTGAAGCACTGAGATGTGACTGGGCAAGTTATTTTTTGTAAAATACTTTACTATACTTTACCATTTGTAAAATACTGTGTGGTTCAAACAAATAAATCCACACCATGAATGGTAAGCATACCCATCATGCCCTCTTAAATCTATGAATACCTTTTACCAATTTAGTACAAACAACTGCTTAGTGCAATAAATCCGATTATAATGTCATCATTTTGATAGATTCTTGCTTGGTACCTGAAGACTTATGACATATGAAACTTATGGGTTAGTTAAAGGGTCTTTTATTAAGGGAAGCTTGATTATGTGTTAGAGCTGCTTGCTGTGTCTACCATGGGATGCCATTAGTCTGTGCAGGGAACAACTAGATTTCAAGATGTACTTCCCAGTGTCAGTTGAAGGTCATGAACACTCCAATGAAACAATGACCCACAGCTAAAAGCACCCAAGAATGGATACAAACAAATCCTTGGTCTTTTCTGAAGTACCCTTTTATGGGTCTTCATTTGCTTTCTATTGAACATCTATAGAAGGAACCATACAAACATGATACAGGTGGAGCAGTATTGCTCAGGAAGAATGGGCCAAACTACCTGTTGACACACTTTAATCCATGCTACAAAATATTTGATTAAAAATACTCTAAAGCGTGTTTCTATCTTCTCTTTATTGCATTACAGTAAGACTTATGTAATGAATGTACTTAGTTCTAATACTTTTGTTTTATTTTTTTGAATATGGAGTAAATAATAGTTGTAGCTGGTTACTTTTTTACTTGTACACTGCCATTTATCTTAAAAGCACTATAAGACATATGCAGTATATAGTAAGGATAAAATGTAACTCTGCAATCACACAATTGGTTAAAGAGAATTAAAAGTCTGTATAATTCGTTATTCTTAACATGCATTATTGGTGAATTTTATTTTAATATATGGAGGTTTATTGCAGACTAAAATAGTATTAGTAATAGAGTAATTAATAAAATATTGATTGTCATCCAAATCCTCTTGAATAATTACAACAACTGCATATTCACCAGTCAGTGACTTAAAACACAAAAGTAAGAGGCTCAGAACGACAGAGGCAACTGGAAATTCCAAAAGGAGAAATTCATTATGGTAGCATCCATGTTTCTGCCAATACAGGTTTCCATGTCTTGAGGCAAATGTCAGTGATGCAAAACCCCACACAGATGACCACTCCCAGGCGCACAGCAATCTGCTGTATGCCTGGGACCACCACAGGTAACCAGATTTGAACATGAATGCAGCGTGGCCAAAAGCAACTTCCCTTCTGGGATGTGTGACTCGGTCAGCGGTCTGCAACAAATGGTTGGGACTTTCATTGAGCCTACAGCAGAACACTACACCTGACCACAGGTCTGAGAAGGCTCCGTGTATATCAGCATTATTGTTTGAAGGCCCTCCTGATTTATGAATAAAGAATCCCCTGATTTACTTTGAACCCCCTGCTTTTTCAAATCAAATTCCACCAGAGAATCTTTCTTTTTCTGCATTTTTACCAATTTCCGTCTATGTAGGGATGTTACCTAAGCTTTTTTTTATTTACTGAAGAGAAGCATTTCAAATACAAATAAACATTTATACATTTTTGCCATCAACACATCATTTATATAATTTTTTCTGTATCAAGCCATGTAAGCCTAGTGTCCCCAGTACCCCCAATGATGGTTCACAAGAAATCCAGATAAAGGGTTTATACTTTAAAACTCCTATTTATTATGTGTACAAATGTTTCCTTTTCAATTGTAGCTATAGCAATTCTCCAATTCCATCATGTAGACTCCTGTTTATTTCAAGCATAACAATCAATACATACAATGGTTGGATTTATTGCTCTGTTCAATATATATCTGAAAATCTACAATAAAATACACAGGTCCTGGGATTACGCTGACCAACAGGAGACAGGAATATTGAACAGACTGTATAATTTCTTAACCAAAAGAGTCCGTTCGTCTTCATGTGCGCAGCTAGACGGAAATTATCATAAGACACAGCACAATCTAAATTAACCATGACTTACCGGTCTTATTATAGTTCTAATCTATTACAGCCTCCTGAGATCACATTGCACTCTTCATAAAACATTAATAAAAAAGAAGCTGAAAGTACTAAAATCAACGGTGTTTGTAGCAGCAGTTAGAGCAGCACAGCTTTAATACAAAGACAGATTTTATATGTGCTCCAAAACTTCTGTCTATCGAAGGCTTCTTTAATCAAGCTTTCTGTAGAGATTTGTTTTTTTTTTTTTTTTTTGGGGGGGGGGGGGGGATTGACACTTTCTGACTTTGAAATAAGTAACCATTGACACTAATAATCTTTTTATACTTCTGCAAGGAGCATTCTTCATATTGACCCCCTTTCCAGAGTCAATCGTCTCAATAACCAATAAATATATTCACTGTCTGCCTATTCTTCATGGCTATAATTATTATAATTCTTTTCATTGTATTATTATTATTACAGAAAGAGCAGCTTTAGGTGTCAAATGCTCTCTGTATGCCATATTCTTTATCCGGAAACTTTAGATACAGTAATTATCAGTAAAAGTCCTGTGAGACATGAAAGTTTTCTCTGGGTTCCTCCGTGTTAAAAAAAGGTTAAGAAAAGAGTGGAGTATAGTCAGATATATGTTTGAAAGCAAAAATAAAATGTATAGTTAATGCAATGGAAATCTGGCAATCACTTAAGGCTGACTTTACAAGCCTAATGAAACAGGTAGGCAGCAGGGTTAGAACACTGGAGTATGTCCTTTTAACCTGTGTCATTGATGAAAGTCTGGTAATACAGCAGAGCCAGCAGCATGTGCTGTCTGAAATAAGTGGTTGCAGTGATCCCTTTTATAATCTCTCTTGTGAATCATCTAGATCTAGGTGACAACCACCAGAATTATTCAAATCCAGTAACACAACTACATTTAAAAAAGTAAGAAGTTGTGGTTTTGGTCTCTACAATACAGTTTGACTAGATAACATAAAAGGTATACCATGCACAACTATACAGATTGGCTGTGTGGTTTAGTGACAAACAATTTTGCCTTGCAGCAATAGGATCTCCGTTTAAGGTGGAACTATAGATAAAAATTTAAAAATTATGACCAGACAGGTTCTTTATTACTGGTGATGTCCTTGCTGCACCAAAAAAAAAAACATACCTGCCAGATCCTGATTCCCGATCTTCAGCCATCTAAACTGGCTGGACCAGAATGAAGTAACTCCTGCACATGGATGCGGGAGTTCATTCGGCCCTGGTAGCCTCGACAGACACATGGATATCTGGCATGTCGCAGCATCATATAATGAGCTACACAAGATAGCAATCAGAGAGGTAATTATGTTTTATTTGGAAATTTGTTCGCAGGCAGGTCTTTATTTCCACTTGGCTGGGACATACTTTGCTTGTTGTACCTGTTTTTCGGAGGGTTTCCTCCCACATTTAAAAAAATGTATTTCTCTCCCAAATTGGCCTATGCCGAGGATGTTAGATTGTAACCTAATCTTTGGGACAGGTAGTAATAAAATGATATACTATGTAAAGTTGTGTGTATGATATTAAGGCAAATAAAAAGAATTACAATCGCTTTGGTAGCAGAAACAGTTTACCAATATTTTGTGTAATTTAGCATTTTATTGGATATTTGCCTTAGCAAAAATGTAAAAGGTTTTCTTCTATAATTTCCCCTTGCTATCAAAATCATGGAAAGACAAAAAAAAAGCTGACGGGGATTTAACTTATTTGTATCTATCAGCAGCAATATTAGTTCTG
>NC_092861.1:129242420-129336764 GCF_032062135.1 Pyxicephalus adspersus
GTCCAGTGCGTCTTATGGTCCGAAAAATACGGTACCTATTTACCGCGCCGGCAGAAGTATCAACGCCAGCCGCGGTCAGTAAGAAAGCCACTGCAAGGGGCAGCACCGGAGCTCCAGCGGCTCCGGTTCCAGTAGTTCCTAATGCCCCCGGGCCAATCCGCCTGCAACCCGCAGCGGCGGGTTCCTGGCTGGCATGAGGCCAGATCGGCCAGGAGGGGTTAGGCCGGAACTAACTACCAGCTAGCCCGCATCTGGCCTAAAGGCCGGAGTTTTCCGACTCCTGGTTTAGATTATGTGGGTTTATAGTCTAATATAAGCCCATCACACCCAGGTTTAAGATTATTGAGTCTACCTCTAGTTGAGAATTCTAATTGACTGGTGTGGGAAAATACACCTTAGCTTAAGGAATACTGTAACACATAAACAAATCTAAAAGCCTTTCCATAGGGTTTTAGCCAGTTGCTCCGCCCGGCTGCTGTGAATACCCCACCCACCTCTCCTTGGCAGCTCTCATCTTCTGCACGGATCTCAGTGAGGCTGCTCTGTGTCATCCGTTCAGAGGATTGCTGCTGCAATGAAAGGTGACCACAGAGTTCAGCCTTCATGTGAAGGGGACACAGGCAGCCCCACCCCCATCTCATAGCACAAGCTGGGATTTCTATTTAAAAAAAAAAAAAAAGAAATGTATCTACTGCTAGAGCTTTGTGAAGTCTGCATGTGGTTCAGCATCCTCACAGCTCTCTGTGTACCAACCTACATATCTCCTAAACTGTATGTCACAATGACCTGTAATTTTCAGGGTGTACAAAGGGACCCTCAAAGATACTAGTTACTACAATTTCAGCCCCCCAGCTTTAAAGAATTTCAAGATATGGGGGTCACAAATGTAAAAAGTTATGAAAATTGAACATGGGGGTTGCTGTTTCAGAGGAAAGTGCAACTAGGAGTCCTAAATTGAAAATGCAAATTGGGGACCCCGGAACCACTAACATAGCAAAGGAGCATTGGGGTGGGGCCCCTAAATATTTACCTACCTGTCACAAATCTATACCTATAAAACTACTGTCTGGTTCTCTTCTTTGAACCCCAATTTCCCTGAGGTGGGGGGTACAAAACTAAAAATATAGGTGCAAGTGGCGGGCACATTCTCCCCTTACAATCTTATTAGTACAGCATCATTAGAACATAAAACACTATGCCCATCAAAATGGGCTTACCTGCCCGGTTACACATTCCTGTCCTCTTAACTAACATTCCGAACTTCAATTGGTGAATGGGGGGTGTAAGAAACCAAAAATATAGGTGGGGAACATCTGTGACTAACATCCCCTAAAACTTCATTACTATGGCATCATTAGAAAATGAACTCTGCCCACTAAATTTTATTGAGGTTGAGGTACTGGAAGGTTACAGCCATGTAAAAAGGAATTGCATTTTGATGGACAGTTTTTTTTAATGTTGTAATGATGCCATGGTGATGAAAGGTGATAGCCACAAATGTCTCCGTTTTCCACCTATATTTTTGTTTCCCTGCACCTCTTAATTCTAGAGAAATTGGGGTTTGAGGTAAGATGCAGACAGATATGTGTAACAGAGCAGGCAGCAAACTTTGCTAGGCAGAGATTTATGTTCTCATAATGTAACTACATTTTAAAAAGGTTTAGCCACAAGTGTCCCCCACTTGCACCTACAGTTTCAGTTTCCTATGCCTCCACGTGTACCTTAAAAATTTCAAGTTAATACAACCAACGGTTTAGGAGATCTGAAGGTTTGACCACAGCCAGTTGTTAGGCTGCAGAATATCACATGCAGCTTTTACACACACATAGCGATCACACTGCACTGCCGATGACATTACACACTGCGGATAAACTTCACAGACAGTGTTTTTTAATAGAATATGGACAGTGATGAGAGGGGGTCACAGTCTGTCTTGTCCCCATCTGATATCACGTGCATGATGTTATTAAAGCATCTCCACATTTTAAACATTATATTAAAGGGTGACTTTCTCTGTTATGTAATGGAAAAATGTGCGTTTTTTTGTTTTTACACTTTTGTGGAGAGGACCTCTCCCCTTTAGTCTTTACTTCCATTTCGGTAAAGACCAAAGGGGAAATCCGCAGCCTCTTGGGATATTTGTGTCACATATTCTAAGAGGCTCTACACTGCTCCTTGTGTGCATGCACCTTCAGAGGCTTTCTTATAATGTAAAAAAAAGTTTACTTTAACTAAATATAGACACAGGAGCACATCTGAAGTTAGGCTGAATTCACATCGGAGTAAGGTTACATTTGTCCATTCCTCCCTCATGCCAGGAACCACTCTTGGTTACAAGGGAAGAGGAACTGTGGCTTCTGGATTAGGCAGTATGATACCACAGTAAGGTCATATCGCTCAGAGGAGTTTTTCCACTATGCTAATAAATCGGGCAGACTGCTGGTCTAATCTGGCTAAAGGGTTCAGAGTACCTCTACGCATACCAGCAATCAGAGACTCACAGAATACCGTGCATAGGTAACCAAGGGACATTGTACACAACCCAGGGTAGTAATTTATCTCAGGGTCAATCTTTCCTTAATCAATTGGTTCTCCCTCAGCTCACAGAGGAAGAATTGAGAGACTGGGCGTAAACTTTCCTTATTTACGAAAATACAATCAGGCATCCCTTCTATGCCGTGTTAAAGATTGGTGGCATTGAACATCATATTATACAGTGGTGAAAATTGAGTCATTGCTAGTACAACCCTGGTCTCTCCTGGGACTGTAAATAGGCCCTACGCCGCTATACCCCACAAAATATGTAATAATTTGCTTTTGCGGGATACCCTAATTTCTTGGCAGGAACCAAAAAAACTATATCAATGCCAGGTTGGAGTCACCACGGCTTACCAAATACGTACCACTCCCTGCTTCCCCCAGGGATCAATGTATAAAGCTTATGGCTTATGGGAGCAAGGAGGTATAAGATCATTAGGACATATACAACATGATGGTGATAATTTACTGCCATTTGACCTAGGGTTTGACGGTTATATATGCTCTCCCATCACACCACTTTTTATACTATTAACAGGTGAAATCTACTCTATTTGGTTTGCCCGGAGTACATCCTAATCTCGTGTTACCACTTTCAGTGACGCAAATTCTAGGTGCATCTTCCTCCAAACACTCGATTTCTCACATATATATTCTTTGATATTGGATAGTACTTCAGATACTACAGATAGAGTCCTTACTATCGTAAAATTGTAAAACTACAGTTAGTGAGCAATGGAGAGAATTACAATTTAGGATTATACACAGGGCGTACTATGCCTTCAATTTAAAAAACTAAATCCCATTCCAAAAAGGTTGACAGCCTGTCCTTAATGTACTTTTCCCATGGACCCCTTGGAACACGCGTTGTGGGCCTGTCCCTATATCTCTGCATTCTGGAGATCGGTCTTTGTGTTTATTGAAACAGTCACAGGCCACACTTACCAATTAATGCCATATTTAGCATTTTTTTTTCATGGGAATCATGCTCAAGTATCACCTACAGGCTCTGACAATCAGGTTTCTGTACCAAAATGTGAACACCATCGTCTTTTGGCGGCCAAAAAAGTATTCTGAGGAATTGCCCGGAATCACATCCTCCTACTATCACACAGCTTCTAAAATACCTTCAGTCACTTATGATAATTGATAGGACCGAGGCCATCCAACATTTAGATACTCACCCACAAAAGTTTTTGGGTACCTGGATGCCATCCATATCTAAAACACACGGTATCTCCTAGTCAATTACATGGCATAATTTACTTTTTTCGTTGCAAAGTTTGGTATGATCACAGGGCTTTAGGTGTACCTTAGTGAATGGTGAGTGACAAAATGTCAAGAAAGAAAAACACAAAAAGAGAAAAAAGAACAAACAAACAAACTTTGTATTGGATGCTTAGGTATACAAACACCGTCTTCAGTATGGTATTGCAATAGAAGCAAAGTGTGGGGTTTCTCCAGAGACCTAAATGTGGTTCCTTACCCCTCCCCTAGTTTTGTTACAATAAAAAGTAACTAAAAAAGAAAAATGTGGCAGATGGTGAAACTCTTTGTAGAGTTACATTGAGCGTACTGATATGTCTCCTTTAAGCTACGTACACACGTCAGATTTTTATCGCCCGATAATCGGCATCGGCCAATTATCGGGCGAAAATCTGCCGTGTGTACAGTCGGTGTCGTCCATCGTCCAGACGACCGACCTGCCGGATCCACGGACGATGGACGACAGCCGATCCTAATGAAACGGAAGGGGAGAGCGCGCAGCAGGGTGCCGCTCCGTCGCTCTCCCCCTCCCCTCTCCATAGAGCATGAACGGTGCTGTATGTACAGCACCGTTCATGCATCGTGCACTCCCTTGTCGTTGGAAAGGATCGTGAAAGATCCTTTCCAACGACAAAAATTGGAAGTGTGTACGCAGCTTTACTTTGCTGTATTTTGAAGATTGTACATTAATGTAACTTTTTGCACTTCTCTTAGTTTTGCACTGTTTACTTTATCTCACCTTTCTAATAAAAAATATGTTACAAAAAAAAAAACTAATATCACTACAAAAAAGTTAAGAATTTGTCCTAGGCACAAAAAGACTTTGAAAATCAGTTTTAAGCAACCAGACTTTGCTTTTCTTGGTGCAGAAACTTTGATCACCTTTTTGGTCTGCTGCAATTTCTTTTCAGACACTGTACATTAACATGCAAGAGGCTGAGTGCTCAGAGAGGCTGTCTGCGATTCTGAAATTAACTTTTCAACATGACCGTGATGCCGGAAAACAAATGGATTTAGCTTGGTCCTTTAGCTAGGGCATTAATTATAAGGCCATTCCCTATAATTCAATGAAAATACCTCTTTACAGTTTTTGAGCAACACTACAGGGGAAAATAAAACTCACTCAAATGTTTGAAAAATGAATAGATTACTGGGAAAACACTGTATTCATGCAAATGATAGGCTACTAGAAGAGTTATTGAAAGAATAAAACCCACAAGTTTGGGACCGTTAAGCTTTGTACACATGTCAGATTATTGTTGCCTGAAATTAACGTTTTTTAGCAATTCGCCCTGAATATTAATTTGCAGTGACAATCATCTGATGTCTATCTAACATATGCATGAAAGTTAAGTTCTGCTTTAAGATGCGTGCAGTACTTTGATAACAATAAAATGGGAGTGATTATGAATAACCTGAATGCCAAGAAATAATATCAGTGGTGAACATATCCAACGCATACATATAGGTAGAAAGATATGACAGTTTCTTTTTCAGAACTGACTTTCTGGTGTTTTTTTCTTACTCACTGGGTGGCGTCAACACATAGAATACTGGAATGGAATAAGTCTGAGTACCAAAAAATGTGCTTTTGGAACCAACACAGAGTGGTCATCTGCATAAAGGATTCGCTGACAAAAATAGGAGGCCCAGGTCTGTATAGGAAGTAACACTGAATCTGTGTGGATAATACATCTATTAATCTGACTTCCTGCAAACAAACAAATAAAAAGTTACAGCCCAATTCCATACATTATTTTCATTTTCTGGCGCCCACCTTTATTTACAAAAACATATTTTTTCCATGGGTCATTTGTTCACCAATTTGTTCATGTGACATCACAAGTTCTTTTCGCTCTGTAGTGGGCAGTCTGAAACGCCGCAGAAAACAGCACTCATGATGAAGCAGCTAAAAAGCCTAGATAGGCACACTCAGAGGATATATCCACAATGCATGGGACGCATAGAAAGTGGGCATGATCACACTGGATGTATTTCAACTAAAGAGGACTTTGATTCCTTCAGTATCCTTTTACCATAACCTAAAGCCCAAACTAACCCATAATTTAACAAAGCAAACCATTAAAGCAATGATGTTTATTAGTGAAAATATATTTACGGAATTACATTTTGAACAGACCTTCACCTTATCACATTGTATAGGTTTTCTTAGTTTTAGCTGTGCAACTATGAACACAGCCAGGACCTTTCACTTTATTTCCTATTAACAGATTGAGGTTCTACAATCGCTCACCACTTGCTGTGAATACTATATGTAAAGTTTTGCCTCGTGTTGATACATAGTTTTCATTGTAATGCAAGAATGCTGGGAAATGTTGTCTGGCATAAAATGATCTTTAGCTGTCACGTTCACACATATAATTGACACCCCCCCAACCCAAATAGCTAAATTCAGAGACGACCAAAAAGCTGTAGAGCAGTGTACAAGTATATATTGCCCATGAAACAGATATTCTGTTCACCACTTGGTTTCTTTACATTGTTTGAATCAACTTATTAGCCTGAATGCTAGACCACAGAATGTAAATAAATAAACAAATAATATATTCTACTTTATGAAGTGAATGGCTAAATATAAATGATGAGATATCCTCCCTTCTTCCAACACCCACTCAAACCCAAAGGGGCAGAACTTATCTGACTATGACCTTTGGCAACACTCATAGCAACTTGTGGACATGCAGCCAACCATTTAATTACAATTTCATTACTGACAAGAGAAGATTTTTTCAGGGAAACAAATTTGGAATTTATACGTTAAAAAGCATAATTCAGTGTGCCATGGGATCAGAATGTGACCAGGCCTTGAAAAATTTGCAATAAAGCACAATAAACCTGCATTACCTTCTGCTGGGGTGTCTCCATATTGTTTCAGCCATGTTGGAACATCATGCAGTGAAATATATTCTTTGATCAATTGGCGCCTCTGTTCTTGTGACATTTTCAACAGCCGCTCTACAAAACAAAGGAAACAATATTACTACAAATTATATCCTATGTATTCTAAGAAGCTATCCGAAGCATCAAACTTTCCTTACACAGAGGGTACAGAATCAAGGTAAATCTACATTAGTTGTTCAACATTGTTCGGTGCTGTGAGCTGAACAGTGACTCTACTTGAATAGTTTTTATGTGAGAAAAACCCCTGATTCTACTAAATGAAGAATATACAAATGCATGATCGTCTGTAAATATGTGCAAATATGTTGAATCGGTTGCAGTCCATATTCAAAGCCCTAAACATGACACAAAATGTAGCTGTTCATATGTTACTGCAGTGCCTAATTCAGCATCCTTAACATCATTGCTACAAAGTATTTCAGCAATGGTACTGCTAATCATATGGCTGCTACATATACATTGCCATTTAGTGGCTGAATAGGGAAAGCAAAGCCCACACAATAAAAGAGTGGAACAGGTATGCAGGCTTGCAGGGTATAATACAAAATTCTAAAAATAGGAGGAAAAAAATCTCTATCAAGTGAATCTCAAGTCAATCTCTCCAAATCATGCTGCCTATTTAAGAAGATATATTACCCAAATGAACCATGTAGGTTCCTTGCAAGTGCTATTTCAAGGTTTGGGGGAATGGTAACTAATGCTGCAAATGTACATGCACCAGATGTTTCCCTACTGTCCTCCTTGCAAATAAATTATCAATGGAGGTTAGACTTTGTATATCTGAACTGTGGTGATCAATATTTGCTGATGTGTCAGTGACCCCAGCACAGGGCAACAGGAGATGTATGCACCTCTAAAATGCATCTTAACTGGCTGCCATGCTGACATTTTGGCTTAAATACTTTATTGGGAACCTAACTTGTCTGCCTATTTTTTCTGGATAAGTGAAACAATATAGTGAAGACTGAAAATTAGCAGCCTCTGTGATCTACACAGAGAAGGTTTGCATTACATGATGTTTGGTCAGATTTAAAAGACACATATTATTTCAGGTTTTTAATTAATACATTAGTGTTTAAATGCAAACAGTGTAAGTACCAAAAACTTTTCTAGCAGCACAATGAGCCTATCATTTGCTGACAACATGCATATGTACATGAATAGGGGACAGGGACAGAGTGACACAGATGAGCTCATCTCTGTCCAGCCACAGGACTAGTGCAGGGGCAGGTTCAAAATGACCCGGGCTCATTAGAAGTGGATGGAATAATGATGGCCAGCACATTAGGGCTAGTGCCAAAAAAAAAAAAAACATGCATGGGAATCTCAGGATTGAAGTTAAATATTGCAAGAAAAGATGGTTTAGTTTGCTTATAGTTTAAAGGGCAATTTGTCTGTATCTTGTTAATTTTGACTGTAGTTCTGCTTCAAGGACACCCACATCCCAGTAACATGCTCTGTGAACAATGAATCAGCATAATCACACTCACATATAATGTAGTCAGAATTACCCCTAATTCAAAAATAACACTGGAATACAGGAGCCACCAAGCCTGTCATTCCTGAGAGCTTAGTCACAGAACAGCAGCAGACATGCAGGTACATTACAAAGCTACAGGCTGCTAAACCAAACACAAATGTCATATTCCAAAACACATCAAAAACAGGAGATCCCCTGACATTATTAATTTATCAACAGTAACAAGCACATTTACAGTATATGTGTGTGTGTTTTATATATATATATATATATATATATATATATATATACAAAAAACAATTTTTTTCCTAAGGTGTTTTTAGTTTAAAACGTGTTTCTTTATGCAGTCAAGGCATAATTTGTGGTTTTACTATCTATGGGAGAACTCCAGAGGTCACGACTACAACATTGGCTTCCTGTTATAAGAAATTTCCATGTGCCATGATTCTCTGCATTGTGTACCATGGATGTTGGTGTTTACACTTGTAGTCTAGGCCCTCTAATGTGGAATGCCATAGGATGGGCTACAAAGGAAAAAATTCTGCATGACGTACGCAGTAGCAGAGAAAAGTATTTTCCTTAAAACAGAACTGAGTTTCCACTGATCCATGATCAGGCAGGTCATTATTGCAGAAAGGGACAGATGATGTCCCTTCTCCTGCCTGATTGCTCCAGGTATCTGTCAAAAAAGCTGAGCTGAGTATGCACAACTCAGCTTTGGTTGTCAGGATTCCCGGCTTCTCCTGCGCATGCAGGGATCGCACAGGCGTGGGAGTTACGCCATCCCGGCCCAGCCAAACATAATGGCTGAAGATTGTCTCCAGGAAGAGAAGGAAGAAGATAGCGTTACCCTGCAACGTAACAGAGACAGATAAGTGTCATGGTTTAGTTCCACTTTACAGCTGAATTCCAGGGAAACGGCTAAATACAGGTTATGTACTTGGGAATTGTTTGAGCTTCCTAATGATTTGTAATATTGTCCAGGCAGGCAGAAGAACCAGGTGGGTGACCTTGATTTTCCTAGCTGTAATTAGGGAATACAGTCTGGTCACCTCCTTGCCCCCAGCTCATGACAGGACAGTAATCTCTTTGTAACTCTATAGTTACATACAGAATCAGCTTTTCTGACTGAGTGTTTTTTAAACATTTTAAATGTTCTATGATGATTTCAGCGACAATTTAAATATATTTACATGAGGTTATTTAAGGACATTGCTGGAGATGCATTCAGCAGATCTATAGTTAGTCTCCAGGATGTATGGTTTAGTTTTTGCTGTCTAAATACTTTATGGATGGCTGACTCCCATAAAGTGCTTGTGTTTAACCAAACTGGGTATATAAGTTATGCTGAGGGCCCTCCTTCACTAAGTCTGATAGTCAAACTGTGTTCCAAGGGGGCTAACAGATCCTGAGATATGAATGAAGCCCACAAAAAATGTTTTAGGCTTCATATAAGAATACATGTCCAATTTTTTTTTTGTTTAAAGTATTAAACAAAAATATTTTGTTTAAAGGAAAGTTTTTTCTTTTAAATTAAAGCTATTCCTATCTAGGTCCTATTAGTCCTACTAGACAACACACCTAGGCTGCTGACTTCCTTTTTAGGAAATACTATTTTAGCACTTTCCTACCCTCAGCCTTGGACTGGACAATGAATAAACATGGAAGAGCATTAGTATGCTTATAAAGTTTACCAGAATTCATCGTGCAGTGAATTTGCTAGACAATTAAAATACTGCACCCAATTTGAATTTTACATTACTAAGTTAGGAGGCTAATACCAAGACAGATTCATGTATATACTAACTAAGCATTTCAAATACATTTTTTAGGGCTAAACTCCAGTCTTACACAGCTGTACAGGCTCCTGGGGTCAGCGGGGGTCAGAGCTGTGGATCATCATGGAACCAGACCACTGTTTTTTGACTGCTGATATTAGATTTAGAAGCTGCAGCAAATCAGATGAAGCCTGCCTCATTTAATGGAGTAGGTCCAACCTCATCTAGTCCTTTCTACCTCAGTCTATCCCTGGCCAGTCCATTTATTGGATTTTTGTTCTTTCAATCATGAAGATACAACATCACATCTAGACATTACTTAGAAGCATACAGACTGGCTAGAACAGCAGTCTCCAACCGATGGTCCGCGGCTCTGGCCGATGCACCCAGAGCGGGGTCAGAAGAAGGACCCTGCAGGAGGGAAGCTGTGGCCAGAGCCGCATACCACATCCCCTGTACAGTTCCCAGGCTCGGGGAAGTGAGCAGGCTTTGTCCCTGGACACAACCCACCCACTTTCCCATCGCAGGCTCAGATCTGCTATGCAAGAATGGGTGGGATTATGTCATAATGACCTCACTCTGGGTGACACCCGGCTCCCTGCGCATGTGGGATCAGGAGCCAGTGATTTTAGTGGTCAGCGGGACCAAAAAGGTTGGCGACCACTGGCCTAGATCACCCATCAGGACTATGTGATAATGACAAAAGCCTTCCCAACAGCCGTCTCACTGCTTGCAAAAGGGCTCCTAAGATTAGTACTATGTACAATACAGCACCCTACCAATCCCTCGCCATCTGCCGGCCTTGGATAAAGGCACACAGAGATGCAGTGATGACATCTAAATAAACAAGGAAATATTTTATTTAAACATTTCATTGGAGTGTTGATAAAAGGGGGAGAAAGAAACAGGTAAGGTAAACAAATATAAATATTTTTTGAAAGTGAGTGTGTAGATGTTTTGTATAGATTGTATTATGGGCAAAACTAAAAAAAAGAAACAAAAAGAACAAACATTGTCAAAAATTGAAGTTACCATCTGCCAAAAAAAGTGAAATAGTTAAAACTCAAACTTACACATACATGTGAATCCGTCCCGTAACCTTTCTCTCTCTCCCTCTCTTCATATATGATATATATCACATCACAAATCCCCCCCACCCAAAAAAAAAATAGGTTACTCTTAATTTTTAGATAGTGGGTCAGTCATCCATTCAATCATTCCTTTATTGCCCTGGTTTGTAAGCTGCCCTGATTGTAAGCTGTAGCAAAGACTTTCTCCACGTTTTTATCATAGGGGAACCCTTCAACACACTTTCAATTCCACAGTTCACAGTACATTAGTGTGGTGGTCAGTGTAAAGAATGCATCCTACTTTGCTGGGCAGTGGGACGAATTTGACACTTACAGACAAAAAAGTAATGTGTGCCATTTTAACTGATTTGAGGGACACACACTCCCTATTGCTCAAGCAACCCTCAGCAAGCTCTGGAATAGCCCTAAGGTTCTATGGAACCTTGGTTCAGAAACACTGCTATATAACCACAAGAGTCCCAAGATCAAATATTGGCAAGAATACTATCTCCCTAGAGTTTCCTTCCACACCATAAAAACTCACTGATCAGCTATGTTTGGGACATGGCATTTTAAGCTCTCATGACAAGACCATTATGACGGTATATAAATTCATTATATTATTAACCTGACTGAATTTGGGATTTAGACAGAATGGAACAAAAAAATCTATCTACTTTACCACCTTGGGAGTAGTACCTCCCAAAAACAGAAGGTTTTTACATATCTTTTTTCAAATCTCAAAACTTTGAGATGAATTGGGCCAATTTTGTTTCAAATACCATTGCTGCATAATTAGAGTTTCTGGATACAGAGTTTGCCCAAGGACATAGCTATGCAATCTTCTCAGGTAAAGCAGACCCACCTCCACATTTTTTACTTTTTATAGAAGAGCAACCATGATGAAGGAAGAATCCAAGACAATGCAGGACCTAATCAAGGACAGCTCCAGAGAGATCTGCAGAAATAAAGGTGTGTGTGATTCTTTTTTAATTTTAACTTTAATTCCACTTTAAGAGCTAAACCTGCTATCTAAAAAAGAGAATGTCAAACTTCAATATTCCAACTTTACTTGAATGCTGTAAGCACATTCTCACTAATGCCTACTGAAAATGCTACCAATCTGGTTACAAAACCGTGACACTGTTTTTTTTCTGTTATTGATTGCAGGCTGTTTTGGAGTGCTAATATCTGTCTATCTTAGTCATGTTAGGTTTCTGCTCTGTTACTCAAATAATAAGCATAAAAGACTCATGAATAGGATCATGCGGATTATACTTAAGATGCAATAATGTCAACCCCATGAAAGAAAAAAAAACAATTAGAGATATGTTAGATAGGGAAGATTTTTTTGCACCTTAGCTCTTAAAGAGGGATAAAAGCATTGACCCAAGAAGTGAGCCGCTGAGTATAAACAATTATCTTTACCAAGACATATTTTTTATTCTGTTCTCGTTCCATAATGTAAAAAAGTAACCACTAAAGAATGATTCATCTTCATAATGACCAAAAGGATGGACAGACCTTGTGAGCTAGGTGTGAAGAAGACTCAAGGACTAAGGACTAAGTTACCTGACAGCTCTTCTATGTGTTGTGCTGTCAAATGAAGGGATCTTCCCCCAAAATATGATGATTGTCTAACACAGAGGTTCTCCAATTTTTTTTGGCCACTAGGCAAATTCAGGGGTAGGCAGGAGCTTACTGGGCCAGATTTTCCCCCGAGTCCCGCCCTAATGTCTCCTCCCCCCACCTGGAACGCCCCCTAAAGGGAAATCCCTCTCCTCTGTATGCATTGCCCCAGTGGCGGAAGTGTTAACGCCGGCCGTGGTAAATAGGATAGGGAGCCACAACACGGAGGCTCCGGTAAGTTTGTTCCAGCTCCGACGCGGGTTGCTGGCCGGGCTTGAACCGGAACAGCCATGGGGGCGTTAGGCCGGAACAATTTATAGGCTAGGCCGTATCTGGCCTAAAGGCTGGAGTTTGCCTACCTCTGGTCTAACAGTATGCACTGCAGTGCTAAAGACTGAAAAGGAAACCCACAGCCTGTGTAATCAGGGGCTTTCCTAAAAAAAAAAAATAAATGTAAAAAAAAAAAATTAAAACAAAGTGCTCGATATCACGCATGTGTGGTGGGAAATTGGAAGATGACAGGAAGAAAAGAAAAAAAAAAAAAGGAGAGTGCTTTTTAACAGTATTAAAAGTTCCGCTTTAACTTTCCACAGGTTTATTGGGTGTGATTTTTAGCCAAAATCACCACATTCTGTCTGTTCTTACATTTGTGTTACTTTGCAGTTTGTAGCAAGTTTCTCTTTAAAATTTTATATTGTTGGCAGTGCTGTGGCCATAATGAGAATTCTTTAAAAGGTAACATGCAGAAATATTTTTTTTTCTTTTGTAAAAGTAAGAGGACTGGCACCCCTACCATATTTCCATTGACATCTGAATCCCCTTTGAAGATAAGATAGCAGCATTTGCAACATATACTCAACTCTATTCCAACAACCCTCTACAACACCACTATATTCAGCTCCATGGAGCAAATACTGAGAGCCTATTCACTCCTTGTTCTGGTGTGTTGCTTTCAACACATTTTTATGTTCAATAACGTGTGTTGTATTACCGTATTTAACCAAATAGGCTGCCAACACATATAAATGTCCAGAAAATAATGCACGTTTTTAACTTTACCATGCTGGCACGTGAAATGGAGCGGGGCCCGCTACGCTATCTCCCCTTCACTTTCACTACGATTGTTCCTTGTTCGTGGATCTACCAGGACAGATCCATGAACGACGTACAATGAACGCTGTACACGTCAGATTCTTGTCCGATATCAGCCCTGAGGCGATTATTGGATAAAAATGATCTGACGTGTGTACGTAACCGTTGCGAAGGTACACTCATGCAATGGTTCTCGTGCGATAATTGCCTCAGGGCTGATACTGGATGGGAACCTTGCATGTGTACAGTGCTCTTCATTCATCGTCTGAACGTCCATCCTGGCAGATCCACGGACGATAGACGACGAACAATTATAAAGGAAGTGAAGAGAGCACAGCGGGGTGCCGCTCCGTCGTTCTCCCCCTCCTCTCTCCATAGAGCACAACGACGCTGTATGTACAGAACTTGTTCATGCATCGTGCAGTCATTTGTCATTGGAAAGGATCGTGAAAGATCCTTCCCAATGACAATTACTGGACGTGTGTACTTAGGCCTGCTTTCACAGTTAGTGGGTAAGTTTACAATTCAATGTGCATATTATCTGAAGACTAATGTTGAGTGGAGATTTTTAGATCACTAATTCTCATCCATTGGAACCCTCCAGGGGTTCCTTGAGCTTTGGCTGAATGACTGATGGTACCCATCTAGTTTTGGGTTGAAGGCCACTGGCAGGAGACAAATGATCATTTTCGCTGTCTGTCAGGATGGCATTTTGACCAACACTGTAAGCAATCATTTTTTTCACTGATCACCAATGTAAGGCATATTTTTCCTAATGACCCCTAAATAGTATTAGTAGTGGTCACTGGATACCTGAAAATGATTTAATGTGTTCCCCCGGAAGTAAAAATGATGAAAAAATCTGCATTAGATTAAAACAAAAACAAAACCTAGACCAATATGACCAAGGCATGAAATCTTATCCCTCATTGGCCCTAAAACAACCATTCAGTCCAAACGTCATGTATAAATCCAAGGTCACATGCTTCTACCTGAAATCACTTTCTTGCTCAAGAAAACATGTTGAGTTAACTATTTAGCATGACCAGTCGGTAAACAATAAGCAATGCGCAGGTAAAAATAACATTGCAAAGTTTTGCTAATGGTAAAGCGGATTGTTAAGTATTGATTATTGTCATTATTTTACAATACAGGGGCTGCCACCCACCTACAAATTCTTCCCACTCAGCTTTAAAAAATGTCCTGGGTTGAACACTGCATACATATACATACACACATATAAACATTTAAACACA
The DNA here is from genome assembly GCF_032062135.1 of Pyxicephalus adspersus. Lineage (NCBI taxonomy): Eukaryota > Metazoa > Chordata > Amphibia > Anura > Pyxicephalidae > Pyxicephalus > Pyxicephalus adspersus. The sequence goes on from NC_092861.1 coordinate 129,257,452, forward strand.
TATACACACACACACACACATATAAATATATATATTTATATATATATATATAGACACACACACATATACATACTTACACATGCACACATATACACACACACAGCCATACACATGGTATTCAGATCTAGCTAATAGGTTGGTGTAACGAGCATGCTGTAGTAATTGGTGTAGATGTAGACAAATGTATAACGAGTGCTGAATGGTCAGCGACACACACTCACAGACACACATATACACATCATCTATGCCCAGCAGCTTCATGGTACAAGCTGACATATTGTGATTGTCTGCACACAATGGCCACATGTTAGGAAATGACTATGAAGCCTCTGGATAATGAGATTGTCATAATGTGATTGTTGTCATCCCATCTTACTGCATATGTCAATACTTAAAGGGGGGGGGGGGGTTGTCTCTAAACAGAAGAAAAACTTGTCAGCTGCATGTTAACCTCCTCTCATCCAGCATTCATTGCATGTATAGTTAGTAGTATAAATAAAATAAACAAGCCGCCCCCCAGTTAGCCCCCATTCTCCCCAACATGGTTTGTGGTGCTTATGGCCCATGAAAGAACTGCCTTATCCTAACAACCAATCAGAGGTGTTGTTTCATTTCCAAAAATGACATTAAAAGTTTGTGTGCAGTAACCCATAGGGATCTCATTTTTCTCAATGATACTTCTGTGCTATGGGCTTTCTGCACCTTAATGCCTATAGCAACCGGGTATAGAAATGAAAGGAGCAATCCTATTGGTTGCTAGGGACAACAAAGAGACTTTGGACCACTTTTTCAGGGCCCTGCACATGGGCGCTTGTTAGACTACAGCAAGCTGGTACAAGGAAGGGCATGCTGGGACTTTTAGTTCCTCCCCAGCCATACAATAGCTGCTCCCCCCACCCCCTTTTACCCCAATGAAGTGATAGCAGGTGTAATGGTAAGGAGGGGGGAGAGGTATGGAGGCTGACAGAGAGGGAGGGGGGACATGTCTCCATCATAACAAGAAGCTGGTAGCTACCTTTCTCTTCTTCCCATGGCCTTTTCTTCTTGTTGCTGTTGGGCATGCTGTTGGTGGTGTTGTTGGTTTTTGTCTGTAAGTTCCCCAGGCTAGCAGCAAATTGTGTTTGTGAACTCGGGGGAGAAAAGACACAATAGAGGAGATATGAGGTGGTGGTGGTAACTATCACAACACCCTGATAAGGAACAAAAGCCCCTGATGTGATTTGTGTCAGGGATGAGGCGCAGGAGGATCCCCACAGCAGCAACCACACAACAGGCAAGAGATTCTCCTCAGTTCTGACCACCTCCTCCGCCTGTCAAACAGGTCACACCTCCCACTACCCCCAGCACGCCCCGCACACTACGCCCCCTTCTGGCGGAAACAACTCTGCTATTGGCTGTAGAGCTGGGTTCGTCATTGTAGGCGGGAATGACAGGGAAGTTCGCGGACTGCGCAGGCGCGTGGCGTGTTTTGGGGGCGGAGAGAAGAGACGTGTATGTGTGTGTGTATAGTTACAGGAAGGCAGTGAATCTGGCCACAGGGCACTGAGGTGTGGGCGGAGATATGCAAATGATGTGACGTAGGCGTTTAAAGATCCACAGGTGTAGCGCACAAGGTGACTAAGCGGGTGACAACTGTGTACATTGTTACAAAACTTACCAATAGGGGGTCACTGACAGCTCTTCAAAAGTGAGGGGTGGATGTAATAATATAAACTGTGCTGTACGGAATTTTTCAGCTCACCATAATTTTGTGTACGTACACGACAGCTGTCATATTACTACCTGTACCTAAAGTGATCTGCTGTTGGCAAGAAGAGTTAAGATAATGGCAGTTTTTGGCGTTTTATGAGAATATTAAAATAAAATTTACTTTTTAAAGTGATCTACTGCTAAAGTGAGAAAAGTAACTAATGACATAAGTTTAGAAGCAAAAACAAAAAAAAAAAAAAACATTATGTGTTATCGTTGAAGTGTAGCACTAAACAAAACTTACTTTCATTTTATTTTACACATGCATGTGTTTTTTTTTTTTTTGCTGTTCCAAAGCCTTATCCGGAAGTTAGAGAAACTATCACAGCACAAGAAGTCCCCATTGAGCACCCTGTCACTACAATAGGTCTTCCAATTGCCAAAAGCTTTCCCTTTCCCTTTGGTATTCTTCCCACTCACCGCCTCATTAATATACTGTGAGCTGTGGATTACAGTAGAGGTTCCCTCATGTGATAAAAGTTAAGAAACACTTTATTTAGATTGTAAGCTCTTAAGTCCTTCTTCCAGCTGAATTTGGTATCACAAAATGACACGACCTAGAAGTCAGTGAGAGACGCAAACTTTGTGAGACTTTTGGATTTGATGGACAATTTCCCCACATAGGAGTGGTGCTGTGTAGAACAAGCAGCATGAAAAGTAATAAATGTAACATTTTGTCGTCTTTTTCTTTCCTGGCTTTGATATGCTCTGCAGGGTGGTAAGGATTCCTTATTCTTGTCCAACACTTGTTTTTAGTTTATTATTTTATGGAATATTGTAAGATCATATTTGTAAACACAGAATGTTTTTGAAAAGTGGTGAAACCAGATGATCTAGGTGAAGCCTGTGTGAATATGTTAAATGGTGACACACCTGTTCTACCACCCCAAACTGGAATTCATCATCTGCTGACCTTCCCAAGACCAGTGAGAGGAGCATATTGCATACAGACAGGTAAGTTTGTTTTATTGTAGAAGCGATGTAGCCCATCCCTTCCATGATATAGAACCTGCAAGAACCTACGGGCGGTTGGAAGTTTCTTGTTGATGCCAGAGGAGAATGGCCGGACTTGGTGATAAAAAAAGGCAATTATACACTGCATGCTTGCTGATTATAACACAGATTTAAACATTTGCAGCAAATCTCTTTTTAGCCATTTGATGGCCACTGACAGTGTAACTCCAGAGAACTGTACAGTGTAGAGCTTAAAGCGTACCTAAACTCAGAATTTTCACTTTACCTAAAAGGGTATACAACCCTTTTATGTAAGGTAAAAATTCTGTTTGTGTTTTTTTTAAGTGCAACATTTTTTTTTCTTTTTTAAGGGGGCTGCACCGCCCCCTTATGTGAATGGGAACGCAGAGCCTCCGGGGATTCCTACATCACGCATCTCGGGAGGCTCTTCGGTGCTACTTCTTGGGCATGCACAGAGGGAAAGAAAGAAGTTTTTTCCCCATCTACGTCACCCGATTTCATTCCTGCATCAGGTGATGAAGGAATAAAAACCCGGAAGAACAGAGACGATAGCGGGGCCTGAGACGCCAACCCGAAGATGGATACCGAAAGAAAAAACCTCCAGATGGATCGACTGCTCTGCGGGATTAAAGGTATATAAATATTTTTTTTTGTTTTGGGTTTACTTCCACTTCAAACAAAAAGCCTCCAAGTGCCAGGTATTTTTTTTTTTAACAATTAGTACAACCTCTTGGCGGCTTTTTATTTTTTAGTTTGGTGAAGCTTTAATTTGAGATTTTATAGGTTTGCCAAAAGAAAATATACAGAAACATATACAAAAGAAATATTAAATAATCACAATGGGTAGACAATAAAATAAAAAACTCAACCAATAAAACTTTTTGGAGTCAAATAAAATAGTGTCATTTAGGTCCCATTTGTCTTGCATGACATACCTTGTACATTCAAATTTATCTGTATTCAGAAACTTTGACTCATGAAATCCAACCATTCCTGATGATGACACGACGCCCCAAGCTTTTTGCACTCATGTAGTGTCAGACTGAGATTACTTTTCTTGGGGATGTATTTATAAATGATTGAATCTGACATTCGCTAAAACATTCCCTGGTGTAGAACCCAGGTCTATGTGTTTCAATGGCAATAATTGATTCTCCACTTTCAGTAAATGTTTCACTGCTTTATAACTAGATCGTTAGTTGTCAGCTGGTGGCTTTAAACGGCGAGAATGGTTAGAAATGTATAACACAAAGGGTATCCTGGAGATGTCTGTATACAGGTGGTGAGTGGAAAAGAGTTAAATTTACTGTACTTTGGAAATAAAAAATTGCAGTCCAGTTCATTGTTGCAGGAGAGGCATGTCATGTCTCTTTTGCAACAAAGAACCGAACAGCGTGCAATTTTTTATTTCTAAAGTACAGTAAATCAAATTAATCAAATTCACCTGCCTGTTCAGTCTTTTCTAATGCACATGTGTACAATCCCAGCATACCTGGCTGCTGAGAATTACTATTTTTTATTAAACAGGATTTATACAGCGCCAACATATTACGCATCGCTGTACAATAAATAGGATGAATGAACTCCCACATATATGTGCAGGAATTATGTAATTATGTAACTCCAGTCTGACTGATCAAGATGACCAACAATCCTAAACCCAGAAGAAGAAAATGCCAGCAGCCCCAAGATAGCAAAAAGATGTAAGTGCACTTAAAAAACTGCAAACACGCAGGTAAAGTTATTTTATTGCAGAAGGGACATCACCTGCCCCTTTTGCATTTGAGAATATGAGTTTTTTTTATCTTTGAAGTTTAGTTCCGCTTTAATGGATGCTATCCATTTGGCACTTTGCATAGCTGCTAGTAGTCATACCTGACTGTCACTGACACTGTTTGTGTCTGACATTTAGCAAACTCTCTAAAACATGATTACATCCAAGTCCAAGGACAACTTTAAACAAACTTTGATATGACATTAACCTGTTAAAGCTTGTATGAAATTTTAAGTAAAACATTCAACCAGAAAGACTGAGGACACCATGTGGCAGAAAAAGAGTATGCAGGGGACAGCTTCAGATTGAACTGTGTGTATTGAATCCAGAGCTGCTTTTTATTCATGAATGCATTTATGTATTCTTTTTATAGCCAGGAGTTGGATTTCCTTTTAGCAAGATTAGTTCTTGTGCTTTATAAAATAGCACTTAATTATACTAGTAAACAATCTAGTTATCAAATTTTCACCTATGTAATATCACTATTATTATTATTATTACACAGTATTAATATAGCCTCAACATTTTACACAGCACTGTACAAAGTTGATTTTCATGTCACTAACTGTCCCTCAAAGGAGCTCACAATCGAAGGTCCCTACCATAGTCAGACATCTTTAATACAGTCTAAGTTCAACTTTGGAGGGAAGCCAAAATAACCTAACTGCATGTTTTTTGTAATATGGGAGGAAACCGCAGTACCTGGAAGAAACCCACACAAATCCTGAACTCCATGCTGATAGTGTCCTGGCCAAGATTCAAAGCTGCACTCCAAAGGCCAGAGTGCTAACCACTGAGCCACCTTGCTGCCCAAGGGGTCGAGTTATAAAAAAGGGACTGAAACATTTCTTGGTGAAGAATTAATTACTACCATTGGAACATATAGACCTGGAAGATTCCCCACCAGCAAATGTTTCAGTGTATGCCAGATTTACTGCTTCATAAATAGACCCATATATGTAGAATTTTGTTTTTTTTACTAATGTTGGTAATTGTTTAATTGGAAAAAAAAACACTCATGCTGTATTTTTGTATATAGAATAAACTCTGTCACTGTCAGTTCTTTAGAGCTGTACTACCTGAGCCTGTTCAGGCTTCTTACAAAGCTCCATGAAACTAGCTTATCCCCGGGATGTGTGCAGAGTAAGTTCCGTGCTTTACATTTTATAGCTCTTGAAGACCTTGTGAAGATTCACTTTAATTGCTAGGTTGGCTGCAGAGTGCATGCATGAGTTTGTTAACTTGTTTAGGTAATCACAAGTCAGAAAGATTAAAATACAGCAAAATGCCAACCAAATTGATGGAAGCTAAATGCTTATGGAAACCTAAAGAAATCATAGAGAGATGATTTGTTTGGGTTTGCATTTACTTACTTGCTTATGCAAAGCTGCATACATGGCATGATAGATGTATTGTAGATATAATAAATGACTATTTTGAATGTACCAGTACTTCATATTCATAAACTACATCAAGTGTATGCTATTAAACTGCTTCTCTGTGACACTTTTACTCTTTCATGCATTGTAATAATTTTACCTCATTTAATTGCAGACATATTGACCTCAAAGACAAATTTCCAGAATGGCAGTGGTTGGGGGTTGAAAAAGAACTTTTAACATAACCTATTTCACAGGGCTGAGACATAGCAATGAATATGACTGCCAAGGGGCCCAGATGTTTAGCGAACCATGAGCTGATGAACCTGAATGTTCACTATGACCAAGTGAGTATGCTGGTACCCTCCTCCTTGCTATTACTCCACTTGCTTGCATGCAGGTGTCAATAGGAGACATTCTTGCTATAAATGTAATTTGTCATCTGCCACAGATCTGCCTCAACTACTCTGCCCTTGGACTGCCCAAGAAACTGGCAAGGAGATATAACACCATGGGTAATAAATGCATAGGTTGCATCTGATAAATTAAACAAAAGTTTTGAACTATGCTTGGGTAGGGGGAAAAAAGCTTTATTCTTTAGTTTAGCTTTAAAAAAGCAGAATTTATCACAATATCAGTATAACGCACAGAAGTGTTATTACTGATATGACACAGTAATTCTTTGCTAATACTAAAAAAAGATGTACAAATCATTGTTACACCAAACATTCTTTTTTCTCTCTGTAACCTTTGCTTGCTGCGGGCATGAAGGAAATAAAAGCTCCTCTTAGGCTGTATTAATTTTGCAAAATAATTAACACAAACTATTAACATTTAACACATGGACTCAATGGTGCACATAAATCACTACACCGCTTTATATAAAGGACATGATGCTGGTGTCTGATAGAGTGACTAATCGAACCAACGTGAGTAGTGTCAAAAGGCTAGACATATTCTTTGAATGCAAAATTGAACAATTTCCACAGTAGCAACATAATTTGTTTCAGGGTTTGCAAATTAGTTTTCTTGGAGCAATGTGGAGCATAAGAAAAGAACTGTTACTTATTGTAAGACAAGCTGAAAATTCCACATTCTAGGACATGAACCTCTAGACCAGGGCAGCCCCATGGAGAATGAATAGGGGCAGCAGTGAGTGGTTTTGTACTGTTCCCTGCTCTCAAATATGCAGGGGCTTGTGCGTTTAACAACCAGTGCTGCCATGTGAGTGACCCAGTGAGCTAAGCAGGATTGCTTGGTCCCGCAGTAGGTTTAAACCTAAATGTTTCTTTCAGCACAAGACCAACGGATCAGAATTTAATAATAAAATTTATTTTTTACTTTTCTCCCCTGGAACTGTAGTAACGAACTAAAAAAGAAAAACATTTATGAGCAAGCAGTTTACTTATTGCAGAAGGGACATGCCTCATCTGCAATATAACAAATTTACTGCCCGTTAGTCATCTTTTGCTTAATTTACAACATGCTATGCATGCAGAGCTCAATTTATGGTCCTGATATATCCGCACGCTGGTAAAGAATAAACTCAGGCATAGGAGTTATGTTATTCAGGCCTGACCAATCAAGATGGCTAAGTTTTCAAACCCGAAGGGTGAGTTTAGATCCACTTTAAGTGCACATAAGCTCTAAACACAAATTGTCCCCATTGGGGGACATCCTTCAAGCAAACTAGTCACAATGTCAGATGCAAATCAGGCTGCCTCTCTTTTAGCGAAGTCTCTTTATCAAGTTTACAGTGTATTGGTGACCTCTGCACATGTAATATAGGGCAGCAAACTGCAACAGATTTGCAAAGTTGTGACATATTTGTTACTAGAGAGAGTCATTTTCACCAGAAACAGATGCACAGTTAGGAAGTGGTCAGGGTCAGGTTTCATTTCTTGAAGTGCTACTTTAAAGGGAAGGGAAGAAATGTTTGCCTCAAACTGTTAATAGTAACAAGTAAATTGCATAATTTTGTTTAGCACTGTCTTGCTGTTTTACAAAGCTATCCCCTGCTATGTTAATATTGTTATAAAGTATTTATGTCTAATCACAATATTATCTCAATGACATATTTCTTATCACCCATAACCAATAAGGTGTATATGTAGCCAAATGCCCAGTTTTGATTAGAGCAGGAAAGGATAAAACTTCCATAGCAAAGTCGTTTTTCATTTCATTTTTAGTAAATACGGGTAAGAATCTCTATAATATTTTATGGATGGCTGCGTACCATTACCATTGTTTACCATTATCACTAAATTCATCATGAGAAATTTTGATCACCTTAGGTTTCTCTATTTTTGTTGCTTTATGGGTTCGTCCAATAAAATAAAAAAAATCTCCTGTAGGAGGTATGTTCCACCAAGGAGAGAGACCAAAAGTTTAAAGAGGGAGTTAACTCCAGTTTTCCCAACCTGAATTGGAACTAAAAGAATGACATGAGAGAGAGAAGAAGAAAAAGCAGGCTCTTGTAGGGCAAGAGTATGTTTTTAAAAAAACTCAAACTTTATTTAAACATCCTAGAAAACTAGACAGTAGCCATGTACACTAGCCCTAGGCTAACATTGCTGCACTAGTCTTAACATCAAAAATGATCTTATGGTACATCGAGTTATGTTTACAGCAAACAATTGGTTTCCCACCGACGCGTTTTGCCCCGCAAGGCTTCTTCAGGGGATTAGGATACCTTGGTGGTATTGCTGAAACTCTTTAACGAATGAGAGACATTTGATACCAATTTCTACTTGAAAGTACCTTAATTATTAAATGCAGTAGTCACTTGGGCATACTGATAATGTTTAGGCAGTTCAACAATATGTTTCCGCGTTAAAAGTGAAAACTTTGATTCTTTAATGCTGAATGATATTGGGTTATACTTTGTGGGGTAGAGAGGCCTGTGTTGTAATGCATCATGGTGGCATAGTGGAAAAACTGGAATTTGGACGGCTGCCCGTGTTTTTTCCACTATACCACCCACCGCAAAACACATCGGGTGTTGGTAAATCGATGTACCATAAGATCATTATTTTATGTTAAGACTAGCGCATCAATGTTAGCCTAGGACTAGCGTAGATGGCTACTTTCTAGTTTTCCAGGACGTTTAAATAAAATTTAAGTTTTTTAAAATATACTCTTGCCCTACAAAAGCCTGCTTTTTTCTTTCTCTCTCTCTCTCTCTCTATCATTCACGTAAAAAAAATCTACTGTCCTATCTTTGACAGATCTTCTAAGAAGAAACTTAAATAGAAAGTTACTGTAGTTACTCAAATATAAATTGTTCCAAATATAAACAAAGGTACTTTCTATTTTATACTTGGAAACACAGGAAAATGCTTTCACTCCTGTATAGCACAAAATTTGGCAGTCACTGCTAACATTTAAAACAGTAATCAAAAAAAAAAGTCAATAAAAGTAATGTAAATAAATACATTCATGATGTTTTAATTTTAAAATATTTAATTAAAAGAGGAAAAACATAAAATCACATGGGCTCATGTATTTATCTGCTGGATTTACTGTTGCCAATTCTGCCTGTTTCCTGACCCTGCGTTTGTATGCTGCCTGGACCGACCTTTGCTTGTGACTTCGCTTTAGATATCTTTTTGACCGATTACCGGTGTATGAACTCTGGCTGTGCATTCTTGACTTGCCTCTGCTGGACAGTCCTCTAGTTTATCTGCCAGCTCATGGTCCTTCACTATTCCTTTCCTGTATTATTATTATTATTAATATTATACAGGATTTATATAGCGCCAACATATTAAGCAGCGCTGTACAATAAATAGATACCATCCTTTGTGCACAAAAGTTCTAGGGGCCACAAGTAGCCTTCTGAGGCTGAGCAGGGTTTGCTATAGGTGAAGAATATGGAATTAGATTGGGGGACTGACAGCTGGTGAGCAGAGGCCCTGGCTTTACACCGAGATCCTTTCTTCAATGGCAATTTGAGGCAAAAAAAAAAAAATCTTGGTTTATAGTCGACTATGTACAATATTTTACAGTCGTCACCAAAACAAGAAGGGAAAGAGAACAGGAACTCCAGTTCTGGTGACAACCATCTTAAAACAAAAGAAGGATTTTTTTCTAGCTTTTAGGAGATATTACCCATATTATACTATTGTGTCTCTGGGTCAGACAGTAAAGGGAAAAAAAACTAGCTATCAGGACAGAGAAAGCAAAAAAAAAAAAAAAAGCGGCAGGCAATTTACCCCTTCTCTATTCATAACTAAAAGGAAAACAATGCCTTTTCACACTTTAATAAAACAGAAAAGCTGTTACTTTTATAGATAATACATTGAGGTACTAAATTATTATTGCTAAAAATTAATGAAAAAAATCCCTTTATTTTCCAGTTTGAGCAAAAGTATGATGCCCCAAACATGATATATATATTTTATTTTCATTTATTTTGCTTTTTAATTAGTACATGATGTCTTTTCATTGTGAATACAGAGCGTTCCCTATTTGAAAAGAACAAACTGTATTTTTCCTAACGAGAACTAGGATTTCCATGAACTGAACAGTACTGGGTAATTTATACTGCTCTCATTTTATAAAACTGTACACATTTAGCAAAAAAACCTTCTGTAATGCACCTGTATATAATGCCCACCTCTAAGCTGCTTTTAAATGCAGTGGGGTTCATTTCGTGCGCTATATGTTAAATGTTTGATTGGCTGAGAAGAGGTACGACATGAACATATGTTTATAGAATTAGCATCTTACCTGTAGAGAATAAATGGGGTGGCATGGAGTGGTTTAATAATGCCTGCTGCTGCCTGTGGTAAAATATACAAATTTTGGTTCTTCAAGAACCAGCAAAGTGGTGCAGGAGGCTGAGGAGCTGGCAAGGTGCGGGATGCCAGGAGCCACATGGGAACTACTTTTTCTGCTGGAGGTCTGAATGTAGTTAAAGATAAGTATCTGTACTTAATCTCTCTACATCAACCATTGTTTCCGAAAAAGAGAAACTTTAAAGAGTATCATCTCCCTGTAATGGAGACAGTTAGACCCACTGCATTTACTCATTTAAAATTAGCCCGTGTAATATTTTAATTATCTGATATGTAGTGATATCTTCCCTCAGGGGGACCTTTAGAGTCATTATAATTTATATGTAATTAAGGAAAGCCCTGCCCAATTTCCAGTGGGCAACTTTTCACATCACACTTTCACACCTGCGTTAACTGTTTCCAGCTCCTGTGCACCCAAGAGCAGCAAACTATACCAGAACCAAATTTGCACGAAGCTGCAGCACAAACCCTACAGAGCATTGCCAAAGAAGACTTGTGATCTGCTGCAGCTGCCGCATGCAAAATATAGCTCCCAACCTCTCCTATTTACTTGAATGGGAGAGTTTGGGACCATGGTAGGACCTGCAGTAGAATGCAGAGGCTCACTATGGGTCTGAAATGGCCCTTAGAAGCCAATAGTAAAGAAAAGGCAGAGTAAAGCAACTACTGTGATAAAATTACTTATAAGGTTATGTGCAATTTACAAAATGTAAGCAGAGAGATTACTGTTAAATTGGTTTTGTTGAAGTGGTAACACTTAGTTTCCCTCACTCTGATGGGCGTAAAAAAAAAACCCCCTAATTTTGGAAAAGAGGCACCAAATGCCTTTTCAAACCCTGGTATTAGCTTGTAAAAGTAACATGAAAACTTCACTATGTGTAGCACCAGAGAGACTGCCTTCAGAATATTACTTGATCAGTACCTAGTGCAAGAAAGATGAACAGCAGTTACCAGTGGACACTTTAAGGAGCATAGTGCCTGCATGTGCCCTATGAAGAAAAATGCATAGCGGTCAGGTAAATTCCTGGAGACTATCAATGTGAACATATTGTTATAGTTACAGTAAAAAATAAAGTTTTAGTTCCAGTGGAAAACAGAAGATTAAGGGTTCCAGTAAATATATTTACTCCTATAGAAAAAAAATGCAATGTGATGTTATCCAGGACAACCAAAAGCTTTCACCATACTATAGGCATTTAAAGTAACTCTAAATGACTGGTGCAGGTTACAACCAGTCGGCTCTTATGTTACTGTAGGCACTTAAGGGAATTCTAATTGTTTCTACGGAATTTAACAAATTTGTCCTTTGCCTGGAAAAGCTTCTGGTCAAGATGAACGTTTCTTATCTTTTTACAGATCACTAAAATACAGTTCGCAACACACACACCAACCCTTCCTGCTGCCTGTGCCACCAAAACTGACACTTCTGATAGTATTATTCTCCTGTGTTTTTGTAGCTCTAACTGATTCCTCCTGCTGTCCTCCACATCACTTTTATTCCCCTGTAATAATTTAGAGTTTGTTGGTCAAAATGATTGGCAAAAGTCATAGCAAGATACAAGGTTCATTAACCAAAACGTGCCGAGGATTGACAACTTTATCACAAGTTTGACTAATTTTTTTTTAATGTATTGTATGCACACCTCAGTGGATGTCTTGATGGATGGATTTTTGGCAGCCAAGTCAAGTATTTCCTTGGGCTTCATTGATTTTAATTCATCTTGTCAGGCAAAAAAAAAATGTGCTGAGGCAAATAATTTAACAATTAACCTGCTACGCCGAGCAATACATTTGTAGATGTGCCATCATTTCTGATGGTGCCCTCTGTAAGATTATCGCTACGTGAGATCTGATGTAAAAGAACCGTTTCATAAACTGATTAATCCTTTTGGACGACAATAACAGTAACCTTTATATTACCAGTGGAGTCTAGAATAAATCACTTGGCACAGTAAAGAGATTACACCAGTGATATTTATAACAACAACATGAGTCACTGCAGCAGGATAAATTTATGGTGCCAGCTCTGGAATACGAGTCATACCAAGGTTTGTGAAGCTAGTTGGCTTGGATAATTCCACCACGTATTATTTTGTTTTCCAGTTTTTAACTGTTGTATCCTAAGATTTTTTTCAAAACTATTTGAACTATTTACAAAAAAGTTACCAAATCCAGAGTGATTAAGATGTATCTATTCCTCTAGCAAAGAAGTGTTTGGTGGTATGGGCAGATATATTCAGCTTTATGGAGAAACATAGTTGAGAGACCCATCTCCATATCGGTCACAAACCAAACCTAAGATTATGAGCTCTTGGGCGCCAATAATTAAAACCTCAAGTGGAATCAGTCCTATATTAATCTCAAATATCTATGGTCTGGTGTTCTCTTTGCTATTGACCTGTTTTGTGTCATCACACCACAGGAATCTCTAAGACACTCATAAAGAAGGTTGGGGATGCCTACGAGTTTGGCAAAGGGTTATTTAAAATCTGTGATTCCACTGTATGGAAAACTATATAAAAGTGGTGTAGATTACAAATGACTGATAATGTGTCCAGTCCCAGCCCAGGATCTGACTAACTGATGCAGTGAATAGTTAAATTAATCCCAAGAGCCCCAAAATTTCAAATAGGGATCGGCAGGTGTCCACAAACAGCAATTCAAGGTCAGAGACTGGTGAGCATTTATGATATTGTCTACAAAAAGCCATTTCGGCTAAAGGCGGAAATGCCGGTCAAGAATGTGCTACCGTCTTTAAACCTCTTTTATAAAAAAAAATTAGGGAATAGCATAATATTAAATCAAAAAAATCAACTACTAATATGTGAAAGTGAATACAATAACTATTTTATGCAGTTCACACCCCTCTTGAACTTACTTCTTCTGTTACCCTCTTTGATATTCTAGCAATCAGGCTTTGAGATCCAACAGTAGTAACTGTTTGCTGCATATAACAAGCTTATAAAAATAAAGCGTGGTTATGTCATGGGTTTTAAACACGCAGAAGATTGGTCAGTAAAGGTAAAAAGTTTAAGCAAAATATATATGCCTTTGATTGTAGGTAGACGATTACATGAAATGTCCAAAGTTAAAAATTACAGACAGCAATTGTTTAAGGCTTACAATATTAGATGTTAAGGCATGAATGTGCCTAGATTAGTTGGAGTTCAAAGGGGCAAAAATGGATGACACTATGGTCCCTTTCTATGGTAATTCATATGATGGAATACCTCTGGCCTATTAGAGGTATGAGTTACTTACTAAATGTATGACTTACATGGAATTTCACAATTTCCAAAAAAAGCTCTGTATGAACTGTATAAAGTGGTGCTTACCCTTGTCCAAGGACACTGCAGTTGTTTGAAAAAACAGCTTCTTATAACATATTAGACTATGGATATTTGTACCTTTCAGCATATTATATGTGTCCGTTAAAACTAAAAAAATGTATAGTTACTCCTAACAAAAGAAATGTGTATATAATGGTTTTTGAAAATAACCACCTTAATCACACCTCCATGGTTTTAAGTGCCTTTGACATAAATCCTAATCCATTGTTCTTTTTCTTCTAGTGCATAAATGGTGGCCATTTGAGGCATTTTTGTGGGTGTACTGACCATTTAACTACATTTTGAGTAACAGGGACAGCCACAGCCAACAAGTAATTTAACCACTTGTATTGTACAATATTCAGTTTGATTGTGGTTTTCCACTTTAAACATTAAATCTTTTATTTCTAAATGTTTCCCATTAGAATCATTTTAGACATTTAAAATGCTCATGCAGTGAAAGATATAATACAAATAGGTGTCAGCTTACCTGCCAGTCTGTTCCCGATGCTAATAGTCTGATAAGGCCTCCCCTGTAAGTCATAAGTCTAGCAAAAATGACATAATAATAATAAGGTTTGCTAAATCACTGATTTAGTCTGAATAGGCCGTATAGCTTTATAATTACCTTGGTTACACACTAATTGACGGTGTGAATGGTAATTGTTTGCGTCAGCAATTCATAACTAACAGCCATTGACTTCTAAGCAAGACTGTTCTGCATTATTGGCATGGCATTCTGCAAATGTTTTTAGTATAATCTGGCCACCGTCAGTCCCAATCATTACACATAATTTTCAGGCAAAATTAAATATTTAATTACATTACATTTAAACCTTTCAGATTATGAGGATTTAACAGTATTGAGACTTTCTTTTTTTCAAAGGTTTCTATGAACCTTTAGGCAGGGTGAATGAAAGTGAACATTGAATTTAGCAGACTTTTCTTTTTCATGGCCAGATTGTTACTAATCCTGGCATTTTCTGATGTGCTTGGTTGGGCTTATCCATATAGCTAGATCCTGTGATTTTCATGTAATTTCTATGGGTAAGGGTAGATGGACATGGACCTTTAAAATGTGGTATGTGAAGTTTTGCAGTCAAAAATTAGATGCGAATTCTTCAAAAATTAAATTTAGTTTTGTCTACATATATCTATGAATAGCAATGATGGTTGCCTATTTTCTTAGTACAGCCCACGTTTAATGTGTTTTTAAACTTGCACTAGCCATTGGAATTGGAAGTATAAGGCCCTGATCAGCACCAGACAACTGACATTACTGGACAGAACAGACAGTGTTAAATACCACGATGGTGCACAGCGTGGAGTAGCTGGACAGATAAGCATTTCCCAACATTACCCCCCTCCACCTGCAGTTTTTCAGAATTACCATTTTGACCCCTTATCTGAAGTCCAGAAGCCCACTTTAAATTTTTTGGCACTCGAGACCGGGGTTTGTCGGTAGTAGACTGGCTGGAGGGTTTTAGCTGGAACTTTTCAAGGGGATTTAATAGAGTGGATAGCATTGGAACAAGGTCTAGCTTCAGTGAGGCTAAGAGGTGGGGCATCAGCTTTGACATCCTCAGAGGCAGTAGCAGCACACAGAGGTAATGAGTTTTCCAAACACTTCTCAACACATGCACTCCCCATTTTCCAATCTGTCCTAATTCCCAATCGATTACAGGGTTATGCTTACGCAACCATGGCAGTTCTAAAATTACAGGGGATGAAGAAATGTCTAGCAGAACAAATGTTAACACTTCTGAGTGGGCAGCACCAACCTTAACCAAAACCTCAGGAGTTCTGAATGTAGGTTTTCCCTGCTGCAAAGGACAATCATGTATAGCAAATACACATAATGACTCAGGTTGGTTAACAGCTGGGATTCCAAGAGAGCGGGCCAGAGATTGATCCATAAAATTACTACCAGCACCACCAAACCTTGTACATAAGGACAAAACACAAGCAGGGGTCACAGGCAAAGGTCGGTCTAGGCAGTATAAAACAATGAATGCTGGGGATGCCATAAATCCATCAAGCTGCACATCTAAAGGGAAGCAGGAGCTGCTGGTATTCCAGTTCTCCTGCAATTTACATTACTGGACAGAACAGACAGAGTTTATTACCATGATGGTGTACAGCACGGAGTTGCCAGACAGATGAGCATTTCCTAACAGGAAGCTTGTATGAAAACTTGACAATGCAAGAGAACAGTTGGCAGACAGGTCCATATCATTACCACCCAATATCAGGAAGCAATGTTTAATTGCAGAAACCCAGGGTCTTGTTATAAGGATTAAAGCATCCACTTTCAACCAGGGAGGTTACTAGGGCTTTATCAAACTGTGGCAGATTAAACTCCAATTTGATGATGCCCGCATAGTTCTGTGCCCAGTGCCACTTGGTAGAGCCAGCTGCATATTATTTCAAGTGTTGCTGTGGGGTAAAAAGGCTAAGTGACTTTTGAAATTTCATGACATATTAAAGCATATATAGTGTTCCAATGATATAGTTTACATACCTTAAAGCTGAAATTTGCTAGCAGCACTCCTATTCTAATGCTTGCTTGTTTTTCCAGTCGCACTGAAAGCTTCAGGATCCTAGTTTTAATGCTTTTTAATTTCCCAAAAAGAAGGGGGTCAAAAGATTAAAAATTGTTTTTAAGATAATCAAAATATATCTTATCTTTTTCTGCTTGTCTCTTACATCTCTATACTCTGCACAACCCACATAAAGTAAGGGCAGCTATACATGGCCTGATAAAAGCAAGCAATGTGACAGGCTGAAGAAATTGCTATTATAATCTAGCCATGTTACAGAATCCCAGCGAGTGTTTAGGAGGGCCAGAAGCCTCAGAACCAATGATGAGTTCTTTTTAGCTGACTTGGCAATCCAAAAATCTTATTAACGTAATTCAACCCCTTAGAAACAAAGCACTGCCTGTACCTGCTGGAATAAAATCTTTTGAAAAGCACTTTCTGATAGTACTGGCATTTATACAGTATGCATTAGATAATTGGTCTTACATAATATGACAGCACAAATAAAAAGTAAAAGTGCAGAACCCCATAGTAAAATTACATTTAGCTTTTATCAATTTAAGAAAGAACTTGCCCATTGTATTTACTTCCTAAACTAACAACATCGCTTCATTGCAAGCTTAGAAAAACGATAACCCATTTATGAAAATTAAGAAAAAAGCAAATCACTTAAACTCATACACCCATAAAACTGACACAAGGACACTCTTCCTTCTCAACATATAATTTAAAAAACATTTCAACCAACAGCAAATAAAAGCTTTGCTCATATGACCAAATATCAGCTTAGTGTAGCAAAGAACAATTCTCTTACCTGACCCCTTTGCTGGTGGTTCTTTTGGCAGTGGGAACCTCTGAGTCTAAAGATCTCTTGCAAGAGAGGGAGGGAAAGAAAATTCAGCCTAAAATATTCAGGAATTGCATCCAGAGATTACTCAGTCTAGTGGTCACCTTTATTTATTGCCCATTTTTCATACACTTAATTGGTGATACCATCACCACCTTAAACAGACCACTTAAATTATTCTAACAATATTAGAAGTCTTTTGTTGCAGAGTATTTATCTTTTCTAAACTGACTTTATTGATTAAAAATGGCTGCCTATGGGTCAGTGACTGTTCCTGCACTCACAGTCAGTGACTGTTCCTGCAAGGGAACACGAGATGCACCTGCTTTTGGGACTTGACATTTTTCAGGTTTATATATTTAGTGGAATAAACAAGAAATATCTTTGCAGTTATAATTATTTGAAATTAAGTTACAAATGAGTTGTACTATATTTCTTTTTTGCATTTTAATAGAAATGTAATGCATGGCTTTTCACAGGTGGGTTTAAAGAAAAAACACCAGTACCACATGGCTACTGCATTGCTGTTTCTTCAATTTTGTATTCTAATGGAAGGCCAGCCTACTGATTATTCTCTTCACAGGACCTGTGTGCTGCCATTTAATACAGATCGGTATTTATTGTTCTTAGTCTGTTTTCTGGGTAGGTCCCTACTGGTATGGAAGGTAAAGCCCAAGAAATCTAGCCTTTTATAAGATGCGCAAAGTATAGTTCCCAGTGTCTTCCTGTAGTATCTAATCATTTCAAGAAGAACTAGCTATTCTCAGTTCATTAGGGTTTTTTGTGTGGTAACATAGGGGTACAGTGAACATAATCTTGTCAGGTGTCACTTGTCCTCCTCACTTGTTCTTATTTCTCCTCCAGACATGGATCAGTTGGTTTTTTTCTTCCTTACATGTCCTTTTCATTTCACCCCTAGTATGTAAGTTTGGGCGTCACTTCTCTCCATGAGGTATCTCTTCAATTTGTTCACCTTGAGCTAGCTTTTTTGCATGGTATGATGGAATGGTTAGCCATCCTTTTTTGGGCTTCCATGTCCGCTTTCATTTTTTTGCTGCTTAGATGTATACTCTTTGCTTCCAAGCTCTGCATCTACTACCTCCATCTTTACCCTCCAGCACAGATGTATTTGTCCTCCCATTTATGGAGAATTAGTAGGGAGGATATGTGAAGAGGACAAGTGACAACCCATACTCAACAGGGGTTCTGTGGATCCTCCCAACTTCCTCCAGAAGTTGCCAGAGGTTCCCTAAACTGTGGCTGATTGAGCTCCCCTGGGATCATGACTAAATAATTCCAAGGCCATCACCACTTGACAGAGTAAGCTGCACCAAACCAAAGACTTTTAGGGCTGTCTGTAAATGTGGAATTCTGACCTTTAATATGTGGGAAACATTTTTCCCACTGACAGCTAACACAAATAACATTTTCCCCATTATTTATTTTAATTTTTTTTTATTATAACAGGTGTTCCCTGAATACTTGAACAACCGACATTTTACATGTGTCTGGAAGAAAAGTGAGAAGGACATGTGGGGAAGACAGGCAACATCTTATTTGTATCTGAGGAAGACTGAGAAATAGTAATAGGTTCTAAAGGAGCTTAAAAAAGAATAAGCAAATATGTCTTTAAATGCACACTGTATGGCAAAAGGGAAGTTACAAGGACAGGTGTTTCTATAGCCCTTAATATTATAAATATATAAAATATAAATATGTACACCGGGTGTCCCAAAAGTCACTAACCACTTCCTTTTTTCTATTTCATTCCAGTTATTATTTGGAAAGACTTGAAGCCATCCACAAATGATAACTTAGGCTTTGCAGTTTTTGTAAGCGTATCATTCCCTTAACCATGGCATGCCAATTGACCTTTTGCTCAGCGCAAAAACGTAGGAGAGGCTTGTGTCCGAAGGTGGCTAAAAGTTGTCAAAAATGGAGGCACTCATGTGGAGGTATACAACTAGTCCTCAAGGCATTTTGAACGTGATGGGAAGCCTAGCAAGTAAAACTGCAACGACTCCTTTGCTGAAGCTAAAAATATGAATAAACTCAGTTTCTTGTGTAATTTTTAGAAATTGATTAAAAGTGTCCAGTGACTTTTGGGACACCCTGTGCATATATATCTCCCCTCCCATTGTGTGTTAATTCCTATTTAATGTACAGCGCTGCGTAATATGTTGGCGCTATATAAATCCTGTTTAATAATAATTTAATAATAATTCCCCCACCTCCTAGATTGTAAGCTCTTTAGGGCAGAGTCCTCCCCTCCGGTGTCACTGCCTGTATTCGTCTGTCATTTGCAACCCCTATTTAATGTACAGCACCGTGTAATATGTTGGCGGAATATAAATGCTGTTGAATAATGATAATATTAATTATTATTAATATTAATTAATAAGAATAATTTATATATAAATAAATACAAAATATTTCTCAGGAATGTTAATGGTATTGTATTGCCACCATTTTTCATTGAAGGATAAATAATATACTGTTTCAAGGTATTTTAAAAATCATTTATAATAAAGCTGTAAATCTTAAAGTCTTTAAAAAATGCTATTGTTATTACTGCATATTCTTGTATATTTTTTCTGCCCTAAGTAATATTGTTTATCTTTAATATATTACAGCAAAAACGAACATGTACCCTTCATTTGTTTTGTTAATGTTTCCTAAATGTTTACTGTGACACTCTATGGACATGTTCCAAAGCCTCACTTTCCTTCTTACATCTTCCTTAGCGCTAGTATGGCTTAATGCCAAGTTTGATTTTGCATTCTGCTTACTCGCTGTAGCAGTACTGTTCTCAACTCAAAATACTTTCAAATGTAAAACGCTGAATTGTGGATTTTTTGCAGCAAAGTGCCAGAGGGAAAACTGACACTTGCTGTGACTTTGTGCTAAAATGCATGACATATTTTATAATTCATAAAAGATATACTCAAATTTAAATGAGAACTCAAGCCTAAAATGAATACAGGATTTATTTTTTAAATACAATTTTGCCCAGACATTTTTTTTACTTCGCCACAGGTCCACCCCACTTCCTTTTGTCAGTAGTTTACTGATTTTAGAATCCCTGATTTTAATGCAAGAAAGCTGCTTGCAATAACAGCCACTTGATGTGCTTTACTGTTTTTTCACCTACAGGGACTACAAGTTATTATAATAAATGATAATTCTATGCCCCCACTCAGATTCAGATTTTTTTTAAAGCTTAAATGTTGCTGGTGGGACAGGAGACCGTAAGAGAAATTGTAGATTACACATAAATCAGAGTAAAAACAAACTATGACCAAAACAAGTTGAGAGGTAAAAATCTTTTGTTAAGCTTGATGGTACTTTCTCAAAAGATGCTAAACGATGTACAAGATTGTGTGCTAAAGGCTCAGAGGAGACCTTCTCAATATACTTTTAAGGTACCTACAAAATGGTGTATTTGTTTTGAGATTGGCCATAGCAACGGGGTCAGAAGACAGCAGTAAGTCAGACAGCAGATTTAAAAGTGGCAGATGTACACAGGCTTCTGCCCATTTATTAGCACTTTAACAAACAAAAGAAATGGCTCGGCTGAGCAACTACATACCCTTACTGAGATAGTCCCTCTCTGACTAACATTAAAGCAGTTTAAAGCAAAACCCATACAAGGCAGTCTTTAGATAACAAAACAAGCATGTTCCACTGACATGTAATTGTTGCTGGTGCAAGGCCATGCTCTGTTCCCCCACAGCTCTGGGAACTAACTGAGCTGCCTCCTAAGCACCCTCCAGCTTGCAACACAGTGCTGATCCTCTTACCTCAGCCTCTTGCTGATCACTCTCAGCCTGGCATCCACACTGGCTCACTCTCAGCCTGGCATCCACACTGGCTCACTCTCAGCCTGGCATCCACACTGGCTCACTCTCAGCCTGGCATCCACACTGGCTCACTCTCAGCCTGGCATCCACACTGGCTCACTCTCAGCCTGGCATCCACACTGGCTCACTCTCAGCCTGGCATCCACTCTGGCTCACTCTCAGCCTGGATCCTTCTGGCTGATTACTTCCTCCTCACCTTACACCTGAGTGCAGGTGCATAATAACCCAGTCAGGATTGGGTTGGGCCAAGGAACCCACCCTTTCATTCCCTTGGCTGGCTCCAGGGCCCCAAAGCCCCTGGTTTCTTCCTAGAAACTTACACAGACCTATCTAACATATTGACGTATTCTTTCCCTGGAGCCTTTATTACACTTTCCCTGATGTTCTTAGTGACACTCTGTCACAATGTGTTATAATGTATAGATTTAAAGCAGTGGCAAAATGATAACCATAACATTTTGCTTTAATTGCCCAGGGACCCAAAATATCAGTTTACCCTTTGAAGAGCTGGTAGCAGACAGTGCTGGCATATATTGTATTGTTTCCTTTGCTGGGGACATGAGAGAAAAAGAAACATGGAAAATTTCGAGCAGGAACAGGAAAGGTGAATATAAAACTAACTGGTATTTGAGGTGATATCTTTACAGAGGAGACAGGGACACCAGCTGGGTGAAATAATAAGGGAAGGTTCTATATTTTGGTACTATACATTCGAAACAATATAATCTTTTAAAGAAAACTGTTTCACCATCTTTTTTCTTAAATGTAAGATGTATGCAAATGTAACGTGTATGTTTGTACAAAGTTGGAAAAAGACATATATTTAGTCCATCTTTGTAATGCCTCCACATTTCCATACGCTGTGTGCAGGGAAAGAGCTCTTGGAAAATGAAGTTCTTGGAGAAACTGGACCAGATGTACAAGAAGGATTGGCAAACCTTTTAATGATAACAAGAAACAAGGAAAAACAACATTAGCAGAATGATATTCACTGTCCTGCACATAGTGAGCATTACTAGTTTGCATGAAACTGTAAAAGCACAAGCATACCAGCTCCAACACAATATCAAACACTCTTTAATTGGTAAACATGCAGCAAAGGAACAAAGTAGTGGTGACCATGGTATTGTGTTCATAAAGTATTAACAAGTGTAAATCATTTTGGGATATGAGAACCTTCTTAACATTTTGATGATATTTAGTATTTTAGGCTATGTTTTTTTATAAATTAATAAAATTGTTATTTTAGACTATATGTGCCCGGTTTATCAAAGCTCTCAAAGACTGGAAAATATACAATATTATTGGAAAACCTTCCAGCAAACTTGAAATGGACTTCTTAAAACCATTTACTAATATTTGGCTTCCTAGGGCTCCGTCTATGACGGTGATTCCTTCCGGGTGCTTGTCCCTCAAGTTGTGGAATTCGGTGGTCTGCCTTGTGGCCTGCACGGAGAGATTTAGGGCAGTTAAGATGGACTTGGGGGGGTTTTCTTGCTGTAAGAGGATGGTAGGTTCCTTTCCCGGTTCCAGTTTGTGCAGGTTTTCAGGAAATGTCCTGAGCTTTTATTCATCCCACTCATTTCGGATTGGAGTGACCACGGGGTTTGGATGACCACATTATCAAACTAATTGGCAGATGGGAACCACATTGTTTCTGGTTGTATGTGCGTACACATTTGATTGGGTAGGGTGGCTATGGTAGTTCTGGGGGATTGGTTGGTTTTTGTTGGGTTACAGGGGTTGAGTTGTGGAGTTGTGTGTTATGGGTTGTTTTATTGTAAATTTTTGTTTTGTAGGTGATGGCCAGTGCCTTATTGGGTTTTTGGGGGATTCAAATGTCTATTGGGGTGCCCACGTACAGTGGGTTTAGTGCATTGGATCGGCGTGCCTGGTATGTTGTGGATAGGGCCCCGGACATAAAATTGTTACATGTTTGGTGTAATGATTTGAGCAACGAGTATATGGTATAAACCAATCGAGGCACAATTTTTGCTCTTGCACATTATGGATATATGTGTAAAGAAAGATTGGGTAAGAAGTTATTGTAATACTCATGTTATATCTTGTTGATAATTATTCTAACATACTGTAAGTACTTGTGAGTAGTGGTGAGTAAAGCAGCTGCTATGGCCATTTAACTTGCAAGAATTGGTGTGTGTGTGTTCTCTTGGAAAATATGGGGGAATGTGGGGGCCAAGCAGCTGTTGAGGTTAAGTCTGATACTTCTGAGGTCCCCAAGTCAAGGCTGCTTATTAAGTAAAGTGAATTCTCCCTTTGCAAACAATATTTCACTTGCAGTAATGGTAACTTTCTTTTTTAGGACAACAGGTTTAAAGACAAAGTGCAAATATGTTATATGTGCAGACTGACATGAAAATACATCCTTCGTATAATAGTCCTTCTTCCTGAACACCACTTCTGCTACTGGTTTGAAATGTACAATATCTTTATGATCATGTGTGCTGTCAGTGTGCTGAGCTATGTGAACAATTACATAGTTGCTGTATGTATGAAATTGTGGTACCTGTGCACATTAGCTGGCCCGCATGCACTAACCAACTAGAAAATATATTTCTTATTAACTTCACCCTAAATAAGCAGTAGGAATAAAGTAATATTTACTGCAATTGGAATGTTCCTAATACAAAAAATACCGTATTAAGATAGTGGGCCTTTTTTGTATAACATTGCTGTAGTAAAAGTGTCAGCTTAAAATAATGCCAAGAAAATCTGGAAGCTAAAGTGCAGGATTTCTTCTAAGATGATAATGAGCTAAAGGGGATAATCCATTGTTGTGCAGTCAGCGTGTCAGAATATGCTTATGAAATGAATTTCGGAATTTCGTTAAAGGCAACTGCTATGACTGGCTGAATACCGAAGACGGACAACATTTTTTTAATGTCAAAGTAAGAATCCATCGTTTGCAAATATGTTTAATCTGCTTGTAACGCCTGAAAATCCTTTACTTATTTCAGCACTTGACACAAGTTTTGCAATGTTAATGGGAAGTAATATAAGTAAATTCTAAGTTAGAGTAATACTCATACAGAAAATAATCTGGCAACATGCTGCAAGTCCCCCTTTTTTGCATAATATTACTATTCAAAATATTTTATTGTTTTTTGAGGAATCGGAAGATAATATAAAGCTGCACACTGCACCAGAAAAGCCTTAGATCCATGTTTAGGCTGCTTCACATCTCTGCATTTACAATAGTATGGAGCCGATATCAATAGACTTTATGTTGCATGAGATGAAAGTCAAATGCAGGTCATCAAAATTCTGTTGACTTGATCAGACAGTTGAGAGGCAGTGTTTGACTTTCTTTGCTTTGGGCTGAGTTGCATTTCTTGATATACAGCATGTCCTATTAAAGTACATTTGACAATGAGACCTTAAAGCAAGCCTAGCATCAAAAATATGTGTAAGGCCTGGTCAGTACCAGTATTCCCCAGATACCAGTCCCCCAATCTATCGCCACAGTCTTCACCTATAGCAGCCCCCGCTCAGGCCTTGGGAGACTGGTTGTGTCTCCCAGCACTCAGTTGCCCCCAGGACTTGGTGTGCAAGTCCTGGGGGCAAGTGTCTGGAGATAGGCTAGACCAGGAGCCCACAAATACAGAGTACAGAATTATCAGGAAATCAAGAAACAAGCCGAAGTCAAGCCTTCAGCTGTGTCCGGCCCAACAATGGATGCTGGGGATGCCAAAAATACATCAGGTTGCAAAACTAAAGGGAAGAAGAGGGTGCTGCTATCTTAGTTCTCCTTGCTGCAGTAATAGACATTGCGGGACAGAACAAACAGGGTTTTATACTGCGATGGTGCACAGCATGGAGTCCTCGGACAGAGCATTTCCTAACAATATTTTTATAATTGATAAGTTCTTGTACAAGTGTAACATATGCAGATATGATGGTCATCTTTGTTCAGGTATCATCTAGGGTCAACTTCTCTTCTTGGACTGAGATTCAAGTTTTTTAAAATAAACGCCTACATAAAAAATCCTGGTTCTTTTGCAGTCCTGGGCTGTTCACAAATGTCTGACATATAATTGCCCCCTCTGCAGTCTTTCACTTTGTGACTTGCAAAAGTTACAACAGCAGTCAGATCATACAGGGAAAGGAGATGTTGAAAAAAGTAAATGCTCTGTACTGCCTGCAGCAGGCAGAGGTGTTCTCATTTGACAAAGAATATGAACTGCTTTAAATAATAAAGGTAGAACTTATTTGAAGAATTATACTATTGCTGTATATTGTGACTTTACAAAAATTAACTAATTCTTGTACTTTTTACCAGAAATGTTTATCTTAATGAGAGCCTTCCTATCATCTATGATCTGTATTATCATAGGGGGAATATTGAAGGGGATAAAATGTGACATGGGATTAGTTAACAAGGAACACAACAGTGGAGCCACCTAAAGCTTTTAAAGAAAAAGCTGCAGATTTGACTTCAGAAATGATCCCATACCCCTTATACTTCTACATACTATGTCAGAGGCCATCATCACTTTTTGTCTAAAATGCTCAGTAAAATACGGGGCAGGGTCCTTTAATATACATAATTAGGCTTTTTAGCCTAGAAAACCATCTGGTGGTATTTTATATTACTACAGGGTGGTGCCAATTTTAGTGTGTACAGTTTTATTCTTCATCTGGTAATACATAACATATTTTTTCGAAAAGTGAGTTTCTAACTTGGGGAGACAGCTAAACTGACCTAAAATGACATCAGTAGAATCAAATAATCCAATAGATATGTCATTTTCCGGCCAACAGGGTCACTGTCTCTGTGTCAGTAAGTACAGTCTCAGCTGCCACACTGAAGAAAGGGTTGATTGTCTTCCGAGCAGGAAAGTTGACACTGTACACTGCGATCTCAAAGGTCAGACAAGACATTCATTTAGCACAGTCAATATAATTATATACCTCCCAAACCTTCCTTATTTATTTATTTTTTAATGTCCATGCTCTGTAAGATTTGCAGAATTACTGTATTAGAACATTGAACAAATTGTACTGATGTCTTGTATTTTTCTCAGAGAAGACTGGTTGTCCTACGAAGCCCAAATGGAACAAGTAATTTACTTATTATGTGTTGAAAACGTTCTATTCCAATAATTATTTTTCTGTATGTTTGATTGTCGGGGGAAGATACATAAAGGAGTTAATGGCAGTGCTTAATGTCTATAGGGGAAGCTAGAAGGGTGAAGAAAATGCCAAAATTTCAAACAGCTTTTGACTCGCCCCCCCCTTTCTTTCATGTGATACTGGTGCCCAAGGATATAACAGGGGAAGAAAACCATTTTTCTCAACTTCCTCACCCAACTTGGGTGAACATAACAGCATGGGAGTGTGGATCAGTAAATATACCTCTGCTGATAGCCTATCCCCCATTTCCCCAGCAAGGAATAAATAAGAATCCCTGTTCCTTCAGTGTGTCCTTGCTGCAGGAGACTACTTTGACTAACCTCTGGTGTCAAAACTTACCCATTTGGGTAACATCGCTAACCCTCCCCATGAGAAATTGTTTTGCAGATCAGATGCTCAGGCTTGAGCAATGTCCCATGGGAAGGTCACATGCTACCCAATACCTGGACGTCTCTTTCAATTAAAGCAATAATGTGATGAAACTGGAAGGCAGCAAAGAAGTCAGGATCATTAAGAAAATGTTGCCAAGGGGCTAAAAGCACACATGGTCCTAAATAGGCAAAGTAACAATATAGCTGTAAAATAAACCTGCTGCTTTGCCTTGCATGAGCAAAACACAATCCTCTTTTAACAGCAGCTGATGGCTCAGTCAACACTGAATTTTCACTAAACACGACTATTTTCTTTTAAAAAGCAATGAGTACATTTGCCTCAGGTCATCTACAGCATGGTGCCTACTAATAATACATTTGCAAGTTACAAAGCTTGGACTTTGAGCCTGTGGAGGAGCTCATATCTCAGTGTTTAAAATAGGAGAACAACCTATTAGTATTAGGTATATTATTAATGGGAGGATCATTACATAAACAAGTTTACTAAAAAATAAGCTGAACTTTTATATACCCATTTATACTTATGAATCTAAATACTGATATTTCCCCAAAACACCCTTACAAAGTGCAATGCGAATAAAAAGAGAAGCCTTAAAGTCATACATAAGGCATGGTTTATCTCTCCAGGACTGTTTTCTCCAGGTATGAATGTACCGTAATACTAACTATGCACCTAACTACTTTTTGAAAGTAACCTGGTGATTTGGAATTTTTTGTTTGCTTACATGTGTGTGTTATGCCAGAATTACCCATGACTAAAAACAAAATGCACATCTCCAAGCTTAAGGAATTCCATATTCTGGCATATGAGATAATTATTACAATGCCTACTTCATGTCCCTAACTAATGAAAAGTTGTTTTTTGGAAAAAGATCATGTCAAGGATATCAGAAAATAACTTCCCATATAAATCCTAATACAAGTTCAAAAAATACTATAAACAACCGTAATTTCACATTCTTGACTCAATTACATTGCATTTTACCAAATGGTATAAGTTTGTCAAAATATCCCTGGAAATTAAAGAGTGTAATCACAAGTTTTCATTTGAGTTTACTTAGGGGGGGCACTACTACAACCCTAAATTTAATGTGTAATTCTCTCTTAATTGTGCACTTTCTAATGCTCTTCAGTGATTTGTAAATAAAAAAAAAAACTTTGGTTTTATCTGTTTCATGTGTTTGAATATATATGACATCTGCTTCTGGTTTCCACATTGCATTATGTTTTTTTCTTATCTTTCCTGCATAGTTTTGGAGATTTCTTTGACAGATAAGCCCCGACCACTAATGTTTTTTTCATTGATTATTTTGGAACCTTTAAAAGATAAAGTCCTTTAATGTCCGTAGGAGTGTTTTGTAAGAAACGAAAATTTGTTCAAAGTGATTTTTGGCTTTTTTCCTGGCACAGACAGCTTGCAAACTCAGATAAAGATTTGATCTATCATTGTTACCATATAATGATTTTGTTGCTTGTCCAAGAGCAAGACCATCAACATGCTCACATCATTTTCCTGGTTTGGCGTTTAAGCTTCTTGGTGCAAACATTAACATTCTTTTGCAAAAATTTCATTGAAGTATTCAGGGTAAACTGGAAATCCATATTAGATCTTATCTGATGGCCCTCAATATAGATTTAATGTACTGTCGGGGAAACACTGAAATTAGATATTACTTCTCTATCTAAATGCTTTGGATTACACTCTTATTTAAACTGCTAAATTAGGGAAAACAGCATTGATATCTCTTGCTCCTAATGAAAACAAAACTTTAAATCCTTTAGAGGAAGTTCATAGTTGTTGCTGCATTACAAAGATCTCTAACACCTCTGTGTGAACTTCTGATGTTTCTTCTATCTCTGTAAATCTAGGAAGGGCTCATTCCTTTCTTACCCCTAATTTAAATTCGGGGAATTTTTTCCCACCAAAGAGCTGCATACTTAACTTTAACCTAGCATGTACGTTAGGTGATCTGATTTGTATATGTTTTCCTTAATGTAATCAGAGTAAAAGTGAACATTTCTTATGCCTATGCAGGTTCCCTTCAAATGCCCTCCCCACCAGCAGAACATACTTCTCTTTGCTTCACTTCTCTCCACTGTCCCTTTGTTTGACCCTTTTTTCTCTGATTGCTAAAGTCTTTAGGACTATAAACTCTCCTCATGTAACAGCTCTGGTGTTTGGCCTAGTGAGTCACATTCACCTCTATATGTAATTTTTTTTTTCATTTACCTGGCAGTTGAATGGATCTCTAAAGGAGTGAAGTAAATGTAAGTGTGCACTGCTGGAAAGGAGGGTATATTCAAAGTTTTCTTCCAATAAAGTAACAAGTGTTCAACAAAACATTCAATGTATATGTTTGAACATAAACCAATTAGAATATAATGTGAGGTACCTAATTATACCTGAAAAGAAAAAAAAACATAAAAACTACTTTGACTCAAGGTGATGTGTTTTCATGTAAGTTACAAACTCAAATTAGGCCTCAGATAGCTAGCATACCCTCAGAAGCGTTAGCATTATCTGATATTTTTTTCTAATGAAATTTTTAGGTAAAGAAAAAGAAATCTGGGTTTATAATCAAGTATATGCAAAAACGATCTACACTACATACTCCCCTTAGTTTTCAGTGCCAGGGGCTCCCAGACAACTAGTTCAAGGGAATCATTCTAAGGTGTTAGGTACTCAGCAAGGAGTTGGCCTTTGTGGACTTTGCCATATTCAGATTCAAAGCGGTTTGATACTGAGAATATACCATAGAGCAGCGGTGGCCAACCATGGGAAAATTTTGGGGGTCCCCGTCTCTGGCCGGTACACCCCCGAGCGGGGTCAGGAGAAGGAGCTGCGGAACATGCCCCGGTACAGGTCCTAGGCACAGGGAAGTGGGCGGGCTGTGTCTCTGGACATAACCTGCCCACTCTCCCATCGCAGGCTTAGGTCTGCGATGGGAGAGTGGGTGGGGCTATGTCACAGAGACATCACTATGCCATGGTTTCTCCCGCTTTGATTGACACCCGACTCCCTGCGCATGCACGGTCCAGTGCTGGTGATTTTAGTGGTCTGCAGAACCAAAAAGGTTGGCGACCACTGACAAAGAGCACAGCTAGAATGAGCACAACCGATAATATAATATTAATATAACAGAAGACATGGAACTCTTTGCAGCACATATGACAATAAATTCATATTTAGTTAAATGAGAATGTGTGAGAGGTTTACAGTTTTATGATATGTATGTTATCATCTATACTCACTATCTATCAATATTTTACACAATAACAATTTTCAGACCACCAATGAAGCCCCAGCATTTCTACCCATGGTAATACTTTTGCCTATTTTTGTGTGTCTATTTTCCTAGAACTATCCCAAAGAGCACAGCAATTGCATAGCAATGATTGACGTGAATCCAAATTATTCCCTCTCCACAAATCACTTGAATATTTATGAAAGATCTGTGAAGTGATTAGACTTAGTTTATGAACTTTTGATATGGAAAAATTCAGAATATATTTGTGTAAGAATTTGAAGAATGCAAAAAATTTTGCTTTATACATTAGTTACTAGACCCTGAAATATCTAACAAAAAGAAAACAAAAAAAACAAAAAAACATTTTTTGAAAAGGATATACTGTATGTATATACATGTTTTTTGTGTTGTGCATGACATTGCCCTCACACTGCAGCCTACACAGTAGAAACCCTCAGACAATAAAAGTTGGAGGTTATGGAACACCCAGTTTATAGTCCGAATTTAGCACATCTGATTTCCACTATTTTAGACCCCTCAAAGGTTTAAGGGTAAGAAGATTTACATGTGATGATGATGTGAAAGCAGCGGAACATTAGTTGATAAGAAAAAATAAATAAATAAAAACATTTTTTTTTGCTGATGGCAATAAAAAGTTGGTACAACGCTGTAAGAAAATGCATCAAAAAGGCGACTTTGTAGAAAATTGATGTAATTTGTTTTTGAATTTCTTGAAAACAGTTAATAAAACTTTTTGAAAATCCCTTGTGTTTGTGCATGTATATATAAACTAAAATTAAAAAGAAACTAAAGACTGAAAAAACACTTGGTTATATATAAAATACGCCTTGGAAAAATGTAGCTCATTTTGCCTATCAAGGATAGTGAACTTCTTACATTTGATATCGGAGTGGGCTATACTGGGATCCCTAGACATGCAGAGGTCTCTGATAACATAGGATTGTTTTTTCTGTAATTTCTCTGGTGGGATAAGAAAAAAACTATCAAATGTGGATCTCCCTAGAATCCTAATTGTTAAAGTTTTTCCAGAAAACTCAATTTTGTTTTTTGTATAGAGTGGTTGGAGGCCTCCTTAGACAAAAAGAGGAGTGCTGAACGTTTCTTTGACATATGGTAATTGTTTATTGATACTTTACCAGTACAAATGAAACTGAAATTCAAACAGTCTTTTGAAACATTTTCTTTGTATATTCTAAGAGTTAACAACTCCACTATTATAATGCAATCCCTCCCCTTTGCACTTTAAAATGTGAAAGTTTCAGACTGATGACTGTAGATTGTTGTTTTTACCTTCTCTATTTTTTTTGGTGACTCCTCCAACACTTTAGTGTTATCCTCCAATAAAAAAAAAAAAATTCCTTGGCTGGAGGTAGGCTTTGAAAAATGAGATATCTGGATTAAAATGTTTTATTTTCCAAGGAATCCGGCAACCTTCGGACCAGAAGCGTGTCGGATTTTCGAAAATTCTGGATTTTTTTTATACTTACCTCCACACACAACCAGCTCCTTTTGCACCACCCGCGGACATCTGGCTGTCACGGTCCCTTCAGTGACTGAAGTTGGAAAATTTGTGAGACAAGCTGCACGTGAGGTTATCTGACAGTCTCTTTGTTTTTGCTTGTTTCTGTGTTGTTGGTTGTAATGACCACACCTCTTGTATCAGCTGCAGCTGGTGGTCATTACTGCCCCTCCATTTAGTCTGGCCTCACACTTCATGCTATGCGGTTGATATTCACTTCTGGGATGTGAAGAGCTGGTGTGTTGTCCTCTCCAGAGTTCCTGCTTCTCTATTTGCTAATTAAGATAAATTGAACTACTTACGGTGTTTTGTTGTTCTTTGGTTGTTACTAGGCCTCAGGGAGACACTGGTTCTTTCATCAGGGAAGTAACCAGTAGTCTCAAGCACAGTCACTACTCCTAGGGCTATTCAGGGCTACTAGGGCCTAGGTTCTCGTGTATGAGTATTCCCACCATCAGGGGATATTCATACTGTCAGAAGTTAGGGCTAGGTTGGGGTGTCTGTAAGGGGTGACCATTCCCTTTTCCCTAGCCATTGGAGGCCTAGTCCCTTGTATTTACCTTTCTGTTTCCCTCCCCTCCCTGTTATCCGTGACACTGGCACAGTTCCAGCTGAGGGACGCCTGAGAATAGCAGAATAGCGTCATGAAATCATTAGTGGCCAAACAGTGTACTGCAGTCCCTGTATTGAAAATTCAAACCAAAATTCAATCCAGAAAACTGAAAGAACCAGATTATTGATGGCCAGATTTTTGATTGTCAACCTGTTTTAATTGTGGTAAATTATCCATGTAAAACATATTACTAAGAGTAAGATTATGAATAAATTGGAATCCCAAGCATTTTTATGAACATCAAACAGACATTTAATCTGGCTACAAAATATTAAATAGACACAGCTAAACCGTATAATCCAATCTCTGAATAGGCTAAGTATCCCAATAATTTTGCTTGCTTTATTACATGAATGTGAAGTTTGAGCTGTTTTCTTTATAATATTTCTAAATCAACATGAAAAAAAAAATTATATATATATATATATATATATATATATGACCTGATTTATGAAAGCTCTCCATGGCTGGAGAGAATACACTTTCATCAGTGAAGCTGGGTGATCCAGCAAACCTGTGTAGGGGACTGCCTTTTTCTATCTGCTTGCTGAGTTGTAACTTTGTAAATTGCAAATAAAGTTGTTGAAGTGTTTCCTGCCCCTGATAGTGGCCTTGGAAACCCCATCAGAGATCACTTAGGCAATGCAGGAAGTGCAGGGACAGAGATGAGAACATGTGCTCAGCCAGGGTAGGTGCCAGCATGCCTTCCATAACACACTAACTGCTGTGTCTGTGTGTAGTGCAGTATTATATCATTATCCTCTGTAATAATAGGGTATATGTGTTATCTGTTATCAGAGAGTATTTCCCTTTGTATTAATGGGGTACATGTGATATCTTATCAGGGATCACTTTGGGATATCCCTACTGTCAGTGTATCAGCTACATACACAAATATATATTTGCTCTGCCCTTTCAGTTATCTTTGCTGATCTGCACCCTCTGTCTAGTTACATTTAGCATAGGTTAGGCATCCGATGGCCCATAGGTAGCAGAGATCCGGTTGCATTGGCAGATTAGTGTGATTGCTAGGGTATAAGTGGTAGCGCAGATAGATTGTTCCTGAACTACAGAGACTTTGCCTGCGTCCCTGCAATCCGGGATCACAGCATACACAGCCCAATTGCCGGTTGGAGGATCTCCTTGCTGCTATTTTCAGGATCATCTCATCAGGACATCTTTGCTACAATCAACTCCAGAAGCCTCTGCGACTCATCCTGACACTGATCATAACTAGAGGTATTTGTGGTTATAGACTGTATATATACCCGGGTATATCTGTGCACAATTCTCCTCAGGACTCTGCTATGTGTACTCATTGATGTTTATTGGTTGTAAATATTGTTATTACTGTTTTGAGATATAAAGCTTACAAATACTCCAACCTGTGTGTTCATTTAGCTGCAATGGTTAATGTTGCATGCTGGGTGTAGTGGTTCCTCGGGTGCTGTTTTATATTACTGTTTTTATTTGTGGTCAATGTCCCAGGAAGGGAGCCCCTCTGCTAACAGAGACCCTGTCCTGGGTGGAGGCACTGCCAACTTTATTAGTATCCTCACCCTTCCACATAGTGAAGGCCCAGGATCCTCTCTGTTATCTACAGGTTAGCGCCATAGCCTGGTTTGTGAGTCATTTATATGACCCCCCCATAACGGGGCTACACCTGGAATGGATTTCTTCAAAGTCATTTGCTATGTTTGCTTTGCAAATTTTTTTATTCCTGAACCAGATCCATTCCAGGTTTGCTTTATCACCCAGCTTCACAAGTGTATCCTTTCCAGCCTTGGAGAGCTTTAATAAAGAGAGAGAGAGGGAAAGATAGAAAGCTTAAAACCTGTACTATTTTGTGTGTGTGTGTGTTTTTTTTTTTTTTGCCATGTATGGCCCATTGGGAAGATTTCCCTTTATTCTCACAGGAACAAGTATCCCCTTTTATAGATTTCCCTTTTTTCCCCTTTACTTTCGACGGGTTATACTACACAACATCCTTCTTGTCCTAAAGTGACACTGCTCACTAACTGTACTCTAGTAGATTAGATTGATACACTAAGCAGCACTAGGATTTGATCTAATACCCCTTCTCATCATTTCTATAACTTGAAGAAGAGACATCCAATAGTTCAATGAGGTGATCTAGGCCACAGCTGATGCCACTGCTTTAAATTTCAGTGCAGAGCGCAAAGAAAAGATTGAGCTGGATTTCTGGCAGATTATTAGGTATTTTTCTGCAAATGCAGCATTTCAGAGACAAAGCATAGGGAAATATGCATGTCTTGGAAAGATGTACTAAATGTTTTTGGAATATTTTTAAACTTTACAGAATGCTAATGTTATTCTGGCTTTGTATTATGAAAAAAACATGTGGAGGTCTATTTATGTAGCAAAGAATCTGAAATTTAGCAAACATTCTCTGGTCAATAAATCTTTGGTATTGAAAACATGGACCTGTAAAATTTTCCACCAGAGAATTTTTGGTGAATGTCAAAGTCATTGCTTTATCAAAAAAGCTCTCGAAGTATGATAATGACCAGCTGAAAGTGTTATGAGATACCATGAGTAATAATAATTTGGTCTGGCTCTACAACTTTTTATAAACCACTTTTGCTAAATGTCCCTTCAAAATAATGATTGTCTTGCATTGTCTCTAGCCCAAAATAGCCCACTAGATCTGCATACCCTCTGGATTTTGGCCTAATGTATTTCACCTGTCATTATTTTTGAAAAGGTGTCAAGAAATGTCAGAATAATCCATCATATAAAACAAATTTTTTCCAATAAAGCTTCACTATAAATGCTAGCATACGAAGAAGCTATTATTGGATTTCTGAAAAGACTGAGTAACACCTCAAATATGTAAGTACGAAATAAACTGTGATGTCCTATTTTCTGGTTCAGTAAAATTTTATTAGGAACAAGCTATACATTTTTACAAAAAAGCATGGTAAATGGGCTTTCATATATTGTAGAAATACAGGTGTACAAGGTGCTCGTACTAATAATCTTCACTACAGAAATTGTTTTGTGAAGACAATATCAGTGTGAGCAATGCGGTATAGATAGTAAAGGTGAGCGGAACATGAAAAAATAGAAGGATTTAAACCAGTCAGAATGGTCAGAGAAATCTGTCTGAATTCGGACATCCTGAGTCAGTGTTAAATTTTCTAAAAAAAGGCTTATAATTATTGTTTTTAATTAAAAATTACTAGGAATGGTTTTAGTAGCCAGTTTTAAAAAAATGAAATAATCAACATGAAGACAGTCTGAATTAATTTTTTATGCTCAAGAAAACAGGCACATTTTACACAGCAATAGGAAAATGTGTATAACTGGAACAAATTACTGGCATATCATTTAGTTAAGAATGAGAAAACTGGTCAATTTTATTTAGCAACATTGTGAAAAAATTACTGTGTATTAATGGAAATAATTTCTGTGATTTCACTTGGTTAACAGTCACACTGCTCCCACTTTTCTCTAAGTACTTTTTCCGAGGCCCACTTTCAAAAGCACTTTCCCTCAGGTTCTTTTCCCTAACTAATATACACCAAACGCTGGATGCTTTTTTATATAAAAATCCTACATGTCCTTATATTAGCACCATGCTTTGTCCCTGAATAGCATTTTTAGAAAACGAAGCATTCGCTATCTGTGAAACATTTTTTATAGGAAATAGGCGTGGACGCTTTCCCTGTTCAAGCTGGTTGAGCCTGGATTGATCAAAACCCCAAAAACAGATGGTACACTTGAGTTGCTTGGCTATATGTTATTTTCCTACGAATCATTTAAAAGTAAGTACCGTATTTTCCGGCGTACAAGACGACTTTTTAACCCCGAAAAATCTATGACAAAGTCAGGGGTCGTCTTGTACGCCGGGTACCAGTACTTACCTGCAGCGTCCGGTGTCCCCGCGAGTCCCCTCTCTGGTCTGGCGTCCCTGCGAGTCCTCCTGTGCCTCCTTCTGTCTTCCTTCTTTTCAGCTTACACGAGTCCTCCTGGGCAGGCTCGCGTTGCTTCACAGCAGGACTCGTGTAAGCTGAAAAGCAGGACGTGAGCCTGGATTGGCTCTCCAGTGGAGAGCCTGGATTGGCTCTTCACTGGAACACGCCCATTCATTAAAGGAACGTGCCCATTCATTACTTAGAACTAGTAGTGTACAGTTCTTTCTGCCTCTCAGTTCTCTCACAATAGTGAGATC
The DNA here is from genome assembly GCF_032062135.1 of Pyxicephalus adspersus. Taxonomy (NCBI): domain Eukaryota; kingdom Metazoa; phylum Chordata; class Amphibia; order Anura; family Pyxicephalidae; genus Pyxicephalus; species Pyxicephalus adspersus. The sequence continues at coordinate 129,293,846 of NC_092861.1, forward strand.
TGACAGGCAGAAGGAACAGTACAATACTGGGCATATAACACGACCCCCAAATGATTGGTTAGAGTGGGGGGTCGTCTTATACGCCCAGTCGCCTTATACACCGGAAAATACGGTAACATAGTTTTACCTGTGAAGAGTTTTGTATTTTTGTCCATTCAGTTCCGGGATTTACATAGCTCTACCACACTGCATAACTCTGCAATGGAATTCATCTCTGCTGCAGTTCAGAAAATAGAAATTATGATCTTGCTTTTGCAGTACACAAAACCACAAGCTGATGTATCCTACCAGACTCTACCTATATCATAAATATAACTTTAAGGCAAACTGACCTTTTATGTTTTCCAAATTTAAATTTAACAGGCAAGCTGGTTTTATTTATTTTTTGTTCAGTTTATTACCAGTATTATATTTTACTAATGATGCATTTAAAATACAAATATACATGTTGTAAAATAAAGTAAGAATCTAAAGAGAGCCCAAATGTAAATAGAGAAATGTAATATTGCTGCAAGGAAGGAGATTGAGTACATGTGAAAATATGCCCTTGAACAATAATGAACGCTTTCTCATTTTTATATAGTGTGTATGATTATTATGATTACTGTTGTTGGCATATACAGGTTATGTTGATGGGAATGATCGCATGCTATCAATGTTTTATTATTGCTCAGTTCTAAATAACAGGCTATATTGGTGTTTTAATCCCAGTAAGAGGCGGCCATTAAGCCACAGAAATTCCCCTTTGCCCTGACATTGATGCCCATTTATTTTATGGATTGTCTTGCAGTACAAGAAATGCTACTATAAGAATGGTGGAAAATGATCACTCTAGCTATTTAATTTTTAACCAGGTCATTGACTATGCCGTTTTGAAGAGAAAATGTAAACAAAAAAATGCTTGATCAAAGCTTAGCATACCTCAGTAGAAGAAGGCTGTCTCAACTGAGTAGCGGGGTGACATTTTGACCTTAGTCCAGGAATAACTGTGGACAACATGGGGCTATGGGCAAATATGGAGTGGGTGCCACAAATTCAGACTGAAAACTATCTGCACCCCCTGCTGTATTGCCAATGGGGTCATGGGTAATTGCCCAGTTTTCTATGCCATAAAACCCTGCCTGGCTGCATCCTAATATCTTCAATTAAAAGGGCTGATTTCCTTTACTAATAGGGATCTGGGGGCATTATCTAAAGCAGTGGTTGCCAACCTTTTCAGTCCCCTAGACCGCTGTTTGATAACGTGCTTTACCCAAATTAGGTTCCTATAGTGTAGGCTCAGTTCACACCATATGTCTAGTGTGTGTTGATGCACCCAAATTTTAGTTTGTATATGTTAACTACGTTTTTATAACATGCAGCACTGAACTGCTTTTTTCATAGCAAGAATACTTTAGCACTTTAGTAGGAACTCTTAAGTTTAAATGTAGACTGCTACATTTCCTCCATGTAAACCTAATCAATGCAATGCCTATGGAAAACAATGGATATCAATTTGTCATTGTGTCCAACAAAGCAGTCTAGTGCAGATGATTGGACCCTTTTTTCTGGTTACAAACACTATACTTTGGCTTGCTATGCATGCAAAATATCCAAGCTGACCAGTCCAACACTATGTGCACTGTTGTTACACTGAGCTTTTCACTAACCAAAGAAAAAAAAATGGGATTTTTTTTGTGAATACATTACAATTTATCATGTGAGAATATCAAGAATGACAGGTGGTAATTGTCCAGCTAATAAGTGGACTATAGCAGTGCACAATGACAAAATACTTGCACCTTTGGAAAGGCAGCTGAAAAGACAGCAAAGGTAACCTGTTGTGTAATGTTACCAGATAAACAACTACACTAGAGATACCAAACTACAACTTAAAACTGAAAACAAAACAAATAATTATGAAATAAGCAGATATGAGGAATACAAAGTATAAACAGCAACAACCTATAAACAATCTAGTGTAAAATCCTGCAAAATGATGTAATAACTATCCTAACTATATAAAGAAATTACATTAGCAAGAGTGGGTGAATGGGTAACAAGGCAGAGTGAGCAGGACTAACCACATATAGATAAGGGACAGGATGGCACAGCATACAGAATATGTTCAGGAAAAGCAAAATCTAGAAGAATTGGTTAAAATTAGGTGGGGCTAAATACAAACCATTGTTGAGTGGCATTTAGATCCTGCTGGCTTCTAGGTAATACCTTTGTAAACACCACTATTGCTGCATTCAGATCAAATACCTCAGTGCCAACTAAGGGTATTCTAGCCAACATCTAGGCTTCTGACAGTAGACCTGAAATAGGTTGTTTTGCTTTTATTAAAATCAGAAGCTAACTGTAACAGAAGTCAGGGCTACTGCACACTGCAACTCATAACTGCTGATTGTCCAACCTCCACTCCACACTAAATCCACCACATTTTCCTTGCAAGCATCAACAATCTTCCAGCACTCTGCCTTCTCCCTGAACTATGGGGAAGAGGAGGAAAGTTGGGAGGAGTCTTTCTTTTATACCAGAGGGTTGCAGGCCTATGATGGGTAAACTGTCTCTTGCAGCTTTTGAATTCCTGGTTCACTTTTTTAAATAAATTCTTTTTTTTATCACAGTTTAGGATTTCATTTTGCGTTTGGATCAGGAGTACACTATGACCAAACCAAGAAAATGTGATTACAAAGAAACATGTAAAATTGCTGTGTACTGCACATTGTTTTTTTCTCTGGGACAGCTGCACTATGTACGCCTGGATCATAGGGAGGAGATGAAGTGTCACAGTACATATTGGTTTGTGTTGTGTCTTTAGAACTATTGACTAAACATTCATTATCTGTTCCTGAATCTTAATATTGCTCCCTATTTAGGGGCACAAAATCTTACAATGGAATTTCTGTTGCTCCTAAATGTTAATGTTTTAGTAAAGCACAAATTAAAACTTCTGTAAGGATTATGTTGCTATAAGAGACACCATAGCGGAGATATAACCTTTACTTTTTGTATGATTGCACTGCACCCCTGTGCTCTGGTGGCCTAAAAGACCAGAAACAAGCTGCAGTGCATATTTGTAAAACACATTCTCATGCTTTACAAACTTGTGTTTTTTCATAAAGTAGAGATGTAACAGAATTACAACCGTACCACTGTTTTTTGTTTTTTTACATACTCCTTTAAATTACGTTTCTAAGTCACAAGTCTTCATCAGCCTGGGTCTGGCCAAGATTCCTCCAGCATCATCACCCAAGCTTTCACCATCATCAGCTTGGCTGGATGTAATCCGATGATACTAGTGTTTGTATGTGATGAACTCTTTAACAGCATCATCATGGGCTTGTGTTCAGCCAAGTCTTCAACAGCATCATCAGCCTGTATCCAGCTCCAATGTGTTTTAATAGAGCTCTTTTTTAAGGTAGGTTTGGGCAAATAAGCATAAATGTAATAATATGTAGTATAATGAAAGAATGTTCAAAAATAATATTTTGTTGTTATGTGACTATCTTAATTTTTTCCCCCAAATATGTTGTAAAAAACCCTTAAACCTATAAAAATGTTTGTAATACAAATGATATTTGGTCCCAAGGTTTATATGTATAATGAAATGTCTTTGTCGGTACAAAAATAGTGGCAAACCAGGCTGAAATGCAATTGTTCCATGTGAGACATATAGAATTGGCTGCATCTACCCTACATACTGTTATAGTTTATTGATATGGTGTTTTTTTTTTTTTTTTTGTGTGCCCGATTAGCTATGTGCCCGATTGTTCCTGCATTTGCCATTGCACCCCCCCCCCAAAAAAAATCTGAATCTAGCATTACCAGGGCACTGTGCACACATTCAGGAGGGCATTCCTAGTATAAGGGCCGCTGTGACTAGCTTACCATACCTAGATGTTCACTGTACTGTGTGATCTTACGAAATAACGCTGATTTAAAAGTCTGCTTTTTGTTACACGCCAACATAAATGTATAGGATCCAGATATAGCCAGTAGTCTGTTGCATGTTGATGTCCTGTAGTAAATATGTCTGGTCACTCATAGAGCATCCATAAAAAAAATTATCCAGAAATGTTTTAACCTTTTGGATTGTCAACCCTGGTGCAGTGGTAACCATTCCATGTTGTCCTATATGTCAGATTATGCACCAGTTTGTGACCTGGTCTCACCAGTATAGGAAAAAATCTCCCCAGAAGCCAGTTTCCTCAGATTAAATAAATTATATTGCTTCCATTAGCTAGTATGCAATCAAAGGGCATTTAGGTATGGAATCCTTATTCTACTATATATTTCTTTTTTTATCTTCCAAAAAGGGGGGCCCTGTGCAGAATGTGCAGTATTATTGCACTCCTCCTCCTCCTCTCTTCCAACACACACTATGGGGGAGGCACTATATTGAATTTGTCTGCCGGTAAAGATGTGCTGTGATCTGTTAGGAATGTTTTGCATACATTAATATTATTTCCAATAAATAAAAGGATTATTTAACCTGCAACAAGCAGGTTTTTAACAAATTGCCCTTATAATGAATCAAATCAAAGAGGTGTTTATGTAACCTCAAATTCAATGCAGCCTCATTGGAAACCAGTCACAGCACCTTAAACTGAACATATTAGCAATGTTTTCTAAAGTCCTGCCTTTTGTAATATATGTATTGCTCAAATACCAGCTAGAGGTAAAGTTGTCTGGAACTTCGCCAGACGTCTGCAGAAGGCACAGCATATCACAACACCATAAAAACCATGGGATCCCCGAGCAGCGTGAGGCTTTTCAGGCTATGAATTGACAATGTTCCCATGGATCACTCTGCAGGATTAAAGACATGCTGTGCAGTGGCACAGCACTATTAAAAAAAGAAAGCTATCAATAAAGTGGAAAAGACAGATTTGTTTTCAACAGTTTGTCCTAGAAACAAAAAAAAATCCTAAATAACAGAAAACATCAAAAGTACAGCATGTTAAGAAAAAAAAAAAAACTTTTTGTGCTTACATTTTAATGACTGTCACAAAGGATTGTACATTTCAAATATGGATTGTCTAGGGTTTGTTTTATTCATAGCATCCTGCCAGGTTTTATTTATTTATTAAAATAAATAATAAATAATAATAATAAATAATACATTTCTTATTTAAATAATTACATTTCTTACTAGCAACATTCTATAGTTACTTCTCATACCCATGAAAATGCCCAATAGGGCGAAACGCGTTGGGTTTTCTAACTGGTATTTGTAATACCTCCATACAATCTGCTTTTACTGCACTCAGCAGCTTTTGTGACTGTAAATTATTATTACATATGTCAGCCAGAGAGGTGTTTGTCTAGACATACTACCTTCAAATCCAATAAGAAATATTAGGATGAGGCAATGTATCTTGTTATGTATTTATTGTACCTGTTGTATAGTAGGAATATGGATTAGGCTTAAAATAATCACATTTTAGAACTAATACACACTTAAGTATTTTTGACCACTGAAAAACCCGTTCTCTGTCACTTTTTTTCTGGGTACTTAGGTTAAAAAAATTAACAACTCAAATTTGCAATCTGGGATGGTTGAAATCAATAAAGCTTCATCTCATTTACTAAGCTAAATGAAAAATCAATACAAAATACCCTTTTAGTAAATAAGACCCCAGTGTTCTGGGCATTCAACGACCCCCTTTGTCAGGGCAGCAAAAACAAAGCTCTGTGTTGGTCTTCAGTTAAGGGATATAAAAAGAACTGTGAATGCTGACATTTTTCTGTTAGCTGCCATAGACACACACCTTTATGCACCTGAGTAGGTGGAACTAGAGTAAAGCTCCATACAGACATCAGATGATTTTCGCTGGAAATATTTTTTCCTGATCATTTCCAGGGACTGTACATACAGTGCTATTCTGTTCAAAGGGGAGGGGTGGAAGAGCAGCACTCCTCTGTGCTATCCTTAATATGAAGGCAAAGCCAACATTCCTAATCGGTCCTCCATAAATCCGCCATGGGGGATTAATAAAAGTCATTGGGGAACCATTGTACAGGTCAGAATTTACGTAAGATGAACATGGGCATTCGTCTTGGGTGACTATTATCCAACACTTTAAAAAATTTTTTTTTTTACCTTTTTTAACTTTTAAAAAACCCTGAGGATACTCAGTTCTCCCCGTTCCATCACCATTCTTTCAGTCCCAACACCCACAAGGGTATACCTGGCAACAAACCCAGGTTGACAGATGGGCAGTGATCAGGCGGGTAAGAATACTTATTGATGAAGGGACATCAACTATCCGTTTTTGTGACAACCTGTCCCCTGTGACAAATTTTAAAAACAAAACTTAATTTATACTTTAACATAGCTTTGAGCACATTAGCACACATTTCCATAGTGGAAAAAAAAGCCTGAGGGCTGATTTGGTTAGTTTGTAATGTGACTGTGAGTCTGTGATGGTTCACATTGTTAACAGCTTCGGAAACTAATGGCTTTAGGCCAATTTTTTTATTATTGTATATTTTTAAGTTCACGCATCTGTTTTAGCAGTATAAATAATAAATACAATTGTGGTTTAACTGACATTTGTTTAATGTTCCAATATTTTTATTGATTTTCAAAAAACGTTTACATGTTACCTAATAACCAAACAAACAATAAACTTACAGACAAGTACAACATAAATAACTCCAGGAAGGGGAAGAACCAAAGAAAAATGAAGGGGGGTAGAAATGGAGAGAATAATAGGAGGGAACACTCGGACATCTCTACCTAAAAAATAATATAGATAGGAGCCATGGTCTAAGTATACTAAAAACATAAATATAAGTATGTTATCATTCATAGTACCAATACACAGTAAAATGAATAGGTGGGATGATTCAAAAAAGATTGGGGGGCGGCTTGAGGGGGCAAACCAAATAAAACGGGGTGACTGTGGGACCATGGTAGTCAGTATGATCACACGTTTGATATTGGGTAGATTTCTTACATATCCCAGCTATAACTTTGATTAATTATAAAAAATACCCTATGTAATCCTTATTTTGTTTGCAAAGGACAATCCAATCTATAAAAAAGTGAAATTATTATTAATATTGTTGTAATCACTATACAGAAAAACAAAAATAAAGATAACAACTTTGTGCATGGAAAACAACAGCAAACATTTAAATGTATTACATTTTATTATCAGCCTCCGCTGGCTCATACAAAAGCCTCAGATACATCAGTGAAATAAACTAGCAGTTTAATTCATTTCTCACTCCCTGCAGATTACAGCCCTAACAATCAGCTGTGATTAATATTTATTGACAGACAATTAATGGAGGCATTTCAGCAAACTTGATAAAATTCCAGTTTATTGCATTTTAAATTAGACAACTTGTCCAAGAAAGCTCAATTGCTAGGCTAGATGATTACCGTGCGATTAGATGGCAATGATTTAGGCACAGACTTAAAAGCAATCTTATTACCATCACTTGTCTAACCTATTCCCTTCTGATTACACAGCTCAACAGAAAAATGAAATTCTATTTGAAAATTAAAGTGGACGCGTAACTTCAATCGCCCCAACGTATGACACTAATTACAATGTATTTACCTGCATGAAATGGTGAAACCCCCCCCCCCCAACCGCAAACCAGTCCACACAAACTACACCAATGAATATCTGCCAAATGGGAATGTCCAGATTTCTCCTAGGATGACTTATAAAAAGATTTATAAATATTTTTGTAACTTTTCACTTAAATAAGCTAAAAGAAATCCAGAATATCACTCCCGCATTAACAAGAAGGGATGCCTAGTTTGTGGGTCAGGTCTGGGGATATAAGGTGTGGGGAATCTATGCCTCCAAGTCTGTAAGTCAGGTCTGGCCCAAAGATGAGAACTCTCTTGGCCTTTAAGTGGTCCCGTTGATCCCTAAAAGACCAATAATCAAGCATTTGAACTGTCACATAGAGTGAATGGGTCAATTATATGCTTTACTATACCTAGAAGTCTCAGGTATTTCCTTACACATTTAAAGCAGACCTTTCATGCCATCATGCATTCCTATGGGATTTCGAGTTCCAAAATCTGCTATAAGGCACATTGATTACACTTGCGCCACCTGGAAGTGTTGGAGGGAGGAGCTAAGGTTTTTTTTGGGTACTTTTATGCTATGTCTTTACAACTTTTGGAGGAAAAGAGCAGAAGTTTACTTAAAGAGTAAGCTCCCTGGAAAACATATGAGACCGCTAATGTCAGGGATCCAGTTCTGTAGTCTTTTTACCAGGTCAGTAAACCACTATGTAGCAAAGCCAGGATAATACCAGCCCTGGGAATTGCTTTATTTATGAACAAGTTACAATGGTAGGTGCCATATCCATGTCCAGGCAGATCAATTTCAAGGGTAATACATAAATAAATACCTAAAACATAGAAGACTTTCAAATATATTTTTTATCTACCATAAAGGTGAATTATATTTTTAAGAAGTTTAACACAGTCTACCTTCTAGAGTTTCTTGATCCATAAAATCTTTTCAGGTGATCAGAGTTCTAATTTAATGCTGAGAGATTGGGAAAATGATTTATGACCAACTGTGCAAGAGCCAATATCGGCGATACTATGGCTTACTGAGCACCAGGCTCTGAAAAGGGAAGTCTGCTTAGAAGAGATAAATAGGATATCAGATTTTCAATCACACATTGGAAATTAATGAATTGCTCTAATTTTTTTTCTGGCACACAGCCTCAAAATATTCTCTTTAATAAGAATGACCTGTAGTACCCTTTATAACCAGTAGGTGGCATTTGTACTAGGTGTTGCTCAATGCACTTTTCCCATATCAGGAAAAAAAAAGGAAAGCGATCCTATGTTTAGTATAAAAAAATGATAAAAAGGCAGATCTTGCTTGCAATACTTACCTTGTCTACTTCAATATCTCCCACAAATTTACTGATCAACACCCATCTTGTGAGTTTAATAACGCCCAAAAATATTTAAAGTGGAACTAAACCAAAAAACAAAAAATTACCCTTACCTTTAATCCTGCAGGTCCCTCCATGGTGCTGGTCCCGCACCATCCTGGAATTCCTCTTTTTCCCGGCGCTGAGGAAGCGCTGAACGCCGCAATCTTCAGTCTTTTCTTCCTTCTTCTTCCTTGGTCTTCTTGGCACATCACCTGATATTGCACTGTGTAGTAAGTGTGAGATCAAGTGGCAGGGCCCACTATAAAGGAGGGGAAAAAAAAGCTGATCTCACTGCACTGGCGTAATATTCGCACTCTTTCCCTTTTATCGAAAAAATGCTCCTTAAATGGCTCCACAGCAGATTTCCCCAACCCTTTCATCCAGGAACATGTGAAAAAAATGTTACCGGTAAGTCCTAGGGTACCCTTGGTTATGTTATTAATATCTGTCAGCAACTGACATGACAACTGAATAAAGAGTATGGCATACCAAGAGTATTTGACTCCCATGGAAGATAATTTTTTTCACTATGATGCTCTTATTTAAAAAATATAAAATAAATCAGTAATTGGTGGAGAAGTGCCTCCTTGGGGGTTACTGGGAAAAATGTTCTACTTCCAGACATCAAGAAAAACGTATCAATGGCATGCCACTGAATATGCAGAGTATGTGAGAGAAGCATACTCAGAAAGAAGAGAGGGTTCAGTCTACCATAGCTGAAGAACCAGCAAATTTCTATGTAGCAAAGTAAGGAAAACTGAGCATTTTCGATTTGACTAAAAGTCACTGAAAATGTATTTAAAAGCAAAATCAATCTCACTGCAATCACTTCATTCATTCTAAATTGAAGCATTAAAATGATAGAGCTAAAAGTTTTGGCAAAACTTCACAAACAGCAAAATCAGTTTATTAAAAATCACTGCATATGCCAACCAATGCAGCATATCTCTACGGGTGACCAATGCCATGAGGGTGGAAAGTGAAGGAAAGTTTAAAATGTTGGCCTCACTGAAAGAGAAGTCAATAGTCATAGAATTTAGTTACTTATTTTTGTGTGGCAAATTTAATAAATTATATTTAGGAAGGCTTGGTTATTTTTGTTGTTTAAAGTATGCAATGGGTTTTAAATCATGAAGATGTCAACAATCCTGACCTTGTTCTTTAGCAAAAATGGCTTCTTGTCATTTTAAAAACTGTTCAGAAAAAATAAAAACCAACAGTGTATAGATAACAAAAAAAAGTTCATCTGTAAGGCACAGTGCTTACATAACAGTAATTTTTAGGTGTGAATGGATCTAAATAAGTCAACCAAGTTATTCCTAATATACCTTTTAAAACAGAAAAAGCTTGTGGAAATTCTGATGACAGTGAATTTGGTTATTTGTAAAATGAATTTGCTCTACAGACAGAATGTTTGGGTATACAGAAAAACAAGACATTTTACAGATCAACTTTGGCTTTGGGAAATGTGATTTCCTATCTGGACTGAAGTTCCACTTTAAAGGTTAAGCTGTTGTAAAGTATAAGTGAAGTTTTGTTGACCACAAACAATTATCTAAAACTTTTATACCAATTTTAGCCACCCAATATATGTACTACAAAAATGACTTGAAGCTGAATTCTGACTTTATCTGACAGCGTCATTGTAGGAAATGTCTGACGTAGAAAGCATTTAGGACTATTGCCAAGGAGAGAAAATTTATTTTATCTAGTGTATTGTATCGATGTATACAAAAAGAGCGTGAAGAATATAGTGAACAAAGAGAATATTCTGCTCCCCATTTCCGTATATTATTGGCTTGTCCCTGGGTGAATGACATGTCTATTTGATAGCATTTGTCATTTTTCTTCAATCTACTTCTTTCCTGTTTCTTTGTATGTAACAATGTAACAATTATTTTAGAGACACTGGCAGTATGTAGCATGACCTCTGATTAAGATATATGAAAGAATTTTGATATTGTTACTACTTTACATTATTTATAACTCAACCCCAGGCAACAAATATAAAATACAATACATATATGGGAGATGGTTTTACTAACAAAGGATTTGTATTTCTGTCTAGCCAGTCCTGGACACAGACTGTAATGTACAGTGAAGGAGTAGAAATAGACTCAAAAGGTCATCCTCTGCTTTTTCCCCCTCCTGTCAGTACATTCTTTGTCACATGTGAATACAGGTCCTCTAATTGGTGGACAGGAGATTATAAAATAATAAAAGGTAAATGTAAAGGCCATTTCAGACTTGTGATTGTAAGTTTCTACCGCAGGCTCAAAGGTGCTCCCAACTGTTTCTGTTGAAATGAATAGGAGCTGTTGGAACCATTTTGTATAAACGGTTCCTGCAAGCTACAACTCACTTCTGGCCATGTAGTTGCCCCAAGAGGAAAAGCCAAAATATAATCACAATCAACTTCACCTAACCGTACAGCAAAGTGGTTCCCAAATACTGCAGCCGACACTAAATAAAAGCATAAAACTCGTAGTTGAACAGAAGGGCCTGGGTGCAGCTAACTTCATAATTCATAACATTCTAAAATATTCTAAAATATAAATACAATTAGTGTTAAAAACTTAATTTGAAATGTTATGGGTTAGGATTACTTATTTCTTTGACATAAATACAGTCCAGGAAATGTATTGTGAAATCACTATAAAAAGGTGATAATATACATCTAACAAACATCGTACACATTATGAGTGGTGGTAATTATGTAATTACTCTAACATAAACATAAGCAGACTGCCTCAATGTTATACAAGCTGTTAATATATATTTTTATGTAGTAAACACATTTCACACATCAGCACAATTTGTCTGCATATTAATTTCATTAAATTATATTTTTAGTTATCGTAACACTTAGCACTAGCACTTTCTTATTTATACGGATCATTTTCATAATAAGTGCTTCTCAAGTGCTTACCACTCGAGAAGAATTCAGTGCTTTGCATAAATGCCATTAACAGTGTTATGGAATAGGAGTATATCTCCCACTCATGGAAAACTGCAAATATAACAGGAATGAAGTATGAAGGTACTATTGTGACTCTACCCATCTAAAATAACTGGGACCAATGGATTCTGTACTTCCCCTCACAGACTCAGATCTTACAACTGACTTTCCTGATATGCATACTTGATCCAGGTTAGGTTCTCAAGATACTGAAGACTGCCAGACCTTTAAAGATACTAATAAATTGAGTTAGAACATAGCAAAATGTAGGGGCCCTTTCGGATTTGTGATGAAAATACGTGCACTGCACTGTTCCAGTAACAGGCAATGCATATACAATGTGGTATAAAGAGTGACTTTCTGCATGTTAATGTTCTCTGCCAGTCCTTTTAAAACGAATGGAATACAACACAATTTAAAGGAGGCCTGTTAAGATCAATAAGAGATCACCTTAACAAGGCGCATAAGGGATTAGTTAACACATAATACATATTGTTATTATGGGTAGCCAATTTGTTGGGTTTAAGAGATTTGGACTTGGGACTTTAATGGTGCTATCACAATACGAAGTATATGAAATAATAAATGAAAACTTCTTTTTAACATTAAAACATCTTAATTACATTATATTTACAATAATCATCCAGACAACTCAATCCCCGACTATATACATACATACATGAAACCTTATGTCATAAAGAATGTCCTCAAATGATAGGTCAATTGTCTTACAAATATAATTTTAAACTTTCTTCAACTCTTGACGCAATTCGAGATCAGGTCCTCTTCTAAAGGAGACAAACATGTAATAATTATGAATTGGATCAAAAGCGTACCAATATTTTCCCATAGACATCCAGAGAAAATGGCCCCCTATTTTTACACTGTGCTAGTGAGAAGTTACGGTTGGAGCACAGAGCCAAGATGTTCCAAATCGAGAGTGATAGACAGCAGTTTCTAGTATTCCTACTGTATGGTAGTTTAGCATGCTTTAAGATGCCAGCATTGAATCTACTTGCTCCCACCTGTTTGTCTAAAAATGGTTTCATATTGTTTTTTGTTTTGTTGGTTAGTTTATCGGATATGGTACTCTGATGTGACAATCTAAAGCCTTTTCTGTATAAATGATATATTTGTTTTTCTAATCACTTGTGACTTGATGTTATGGACTACAAGATTTTGTGTTCCTTTCTATGTCCAATTCCCAAACCACAGAGCATCTCTCTCTCTCCTAAATTACAGAATTTATCTAGCTTTGCCTTATTTGTAAAATAAACACATAAATAAAAACATCTAGTTGGTTTCAATAAACTCACGTCTGATATAACCATTTTGAGTGGATATAATCTTAAAAAAGTATACAGTTTTGAGTAGGTACTGAAGAACTACTACTTCCTCGTGGACTCAATATTTTATAGATCCATCTTTATCAGTTCCATCGCGGTTAAGGAGGTCTGGAAATAAAATAAAGCTAGGTGGTGCAGGTTATTTTGCATAAGGTCATTGCACAGTGCTATTTACATGTTTTGATTATTTCCAACACTTTTTTTTAAGCCCAAAGGCCAAAAAAGGAGAAATGAGAGACCCAAAAGAAAAAGTCAAGAAGAAGGTGGATAAGAAATAGGAGCGTTTCTGGATCGAGTGGTGGAGGAAGGCACACAAGTAGATAAATGATAAATGTACTATGCATACTTACAGGCTATGGCAAGAACTCACCCAATGGATCTAAAGATATCCTTCATTTCAACACAAATCTCCCATCATTTCAACATTACACAGATTTGTAATTTATTTTATACAGTATATGTTATCTTTTCTACATAAACATCCAAAGGCCCGAACCTGTGGCTAGGATGGATTTCTGGAGATTAAAGTCCAGAAATTATATCACAAAAGATGCCTCTTTTGTTTGGGCTGCTTGCCCACCCTCTTGGAGGGAAAACAAACATTACATACAAGGTACAGTAAGTTATAACATAAAAGATATACCCTGCAACATGTACTATGTACACAAGATGCAAGAGAGGATTAGATTGAAAATTCCTTAAAATAGGCCTAATTGTACACTCGTTTTAATCTGTGGGGCCATAAAAAGGAGTGACGGCACCTGATGGCATATATACCACAAACTCAGTCTTTCTTGGCGTCTTTCATCAGAATTTATGGGAGCCAACAGTCACCTCCTGCTGTGTCCTAGCAAAGCAGTAAATTTTAAGGACCTGAGGCTCTGTAAAGCAGTTTGCATGCATTGGTAAGAAAAAAACTTTCTATGACTCAATTTACTAATGTTTAGATTGTTAGAGGTCATTTGTCAGTGGGCACATCAATGCATGTGCTGTTCTATGAATATAAAATATAAAAAAAATGCTTAGGGAAATTGCACAAATTTTACTCTTGTAGCATCGCATAAGCTCTAGAATTTATGAAGGTCACCATAAAGCAGAATTGCATGTAAAGCATAAACTGGCTTTCCATGTATCTTAAAAATGCCATGATGTACTTTTATCAGGCTTTTCTTGAAAAAAAAAAAAAAAAAAGAATATAAAAGTTTGAGTTGAAGACTACTTGGAGCTGTATGCTAGAATGGAAAACAAAGCATGTAGAAAGAATGCAGGAGAAGAAGGAAGCATTTTCTTACAGAGTGTATCTAGAAAATCTCTTGGACACATCATGAGTTGGATAGGGTCTTCTTTCATGATGTAACTTGGTGTACATCACTACTCAGTCTACAACACATGGGTTGGAAAAGGGTCATAAGTGTCCTTAGTCATGATGCTGCATGATCAGCCTTAATGAACAAAACCTCAGTGAGCTGAACATTATGTAAGGCACAGTGATATTCAAGTTTGGAGTGCTGCCAGGTGTAGACAAGTAATCAAGCAGGAGTCAATTGTAGATGGTCAAACAGGCAGATCAAGGGACAGGCTTGTGCCAAACTATTGAAATATGAAGGAAAACAGTTCATGCCAAAGCTCATAGAAAACTAATGCAGTGATCTGAGCCACATTCAAACCAGCAACATGCAACATCTCAGGCATGTTGTCAGTGTGGCTGCATGTTGTAGTGCACTTACCAAGCAGGGGCACTCAGGACCCATTACCATTAAAAAGAGCTGGAGGAGGCTGCCTTTTATCTCATGAGGGAAACCACTGGTTTGTTACACTTTTTTATGAAAAGAATAATATTGCACATTTCTATGAAACAATATGAATATAAATAATTTCTTCCTGATACTTTGGGTTGTGAATGAGCTCTTGCTGTCCTTATGCAAAACGTTAAACTGCTGCTCTTGTAAATGTACATGATGGCATCCTATAGACTGTCAACAATGAAGCGAGAAGAGAAGTAGTTTGGTGGACCTGTCATATTGTGTTTGAAACCAAGCAAAGACAGGATCAAGGCAATGATTACAGTTACCTCTGCAGAGCTCTCAATCCCTCTATAATTATATTCCATTTGGTCTCACTCTGTCCTGGGTTCTTTCTTTGTTCCTGCGTGGAGGAACCACTGCCATCTTCAACTGTCTTCTTCCGGGTCCTTCTTACGTCACCCAATCTCACAATGTGCAGGTGCAAGATTGGGTAATGTTTCCTCCTGAAAATGTAAAAAAGTTCCACTCTCACTGTGCATGCATGAGATTGGCACTTTTTTTTTTACATTGCAGGGAAAACTCTTTTGGTGCATGCCTGAGATTGGGCATGCAGAGAAAGAGAAGCCCGAAGCCTTCTGGGACACGTGATGTATGTATCCCAGGAGGCTCTGGGTTTTCTATTCAGTCTTAATTGCCACGGTAGTAAAGACAGAGAGGGGGTTTTGCCCTTCAAGCCAGAATAAAAGTATATGAAAAAAAATTAAACAAAACAAAAACATTTTGCATTATCTACCCTTTTTATACAATGTTAAAAATATCATATTAGGTCTGCTTTAATGAGTATTTAATCCTGACAATGTGGGGAGCCCCCTGCAAATATTGTTTTTTCTTTTGGCCTTCCTTTAAGCAAAAGTCATAACACCAGTGTTACACAGTACCACCTTATGCAACAATAAAACTCAAATATTCAGGATAGTAAGTTTCACAAAATGTTTATTGTAAAAGTCTATTCTATTATCCAGCCCAGAAATGATATTGCAAAAAGTGGTCTCTTTAGCTTTCATCTTTCTTAGACTTTGATACAATTTCATTTACTTTTCTGAGATCTCCAAATGACACCGATGCAGAACCTCTCTTGGCTGGCTTTGCCTGAAAATACAAAATGAGAGACAAAAAATATTTCAGGTCTGTTTGCAATTTTCTAGTGCAGCGCTGAAGCGAAATTCAATCACTAAACAATCTCATTCTAGCTGCTACGTGTACTGGATCTGATGCTACTTTATGTAATGAAATCCAATGAATTCATTTAAACATGAAAAGAAATAAATGTTTGGCTTGTTTAATAATGGTGAGCATAAAAGCAAACCCAACCTGACCAAATGCTCATTTATTGCTTGATGTTAGTAGTTGATGTCTGACTTGATGTCAATAGTTTGCAACACAATACATTGTAAATTCTTACTGTCGACTCAGGAAAATATTTATCTGGAACAAATATATGTCATTTTATGGAAGAAAGTGACTGGATATGTAAATCTGACTTTTCTGGCAAGCAATTTTCTAAGGTACCTTAACTCTATGGGCCTTTATAATACTGTGAGCATTCCTGATGTTACTAGTGATGTTTTAGATGCCAAGTATAAATATGGACATAACCACCAAACAGTGTACTTGCTTTAAAATCTGTGTGTCTTTTTGTATACCCCCTTTCCAAAGTGCATAGTGTAAGTAGGTGTAAATTTATCTCAAAAAGAAATGAAAAGTTATACTTACATTACTCTCAACTTCTGCATTGCATGACATCACCAGCCTTCCAAAAAGATGCCTGGAGAATAAGGAGTCAGAAAACAGTCCTGTCTATCGCAAAACTGTCTCCTCATTGGATTTCAGCTGCTCTTTATTCACCAAGGATCTATTCAGAAGGATGGCGAGGTCATCATCTTCTAGACGCCAAAGGTGGGGTAAGGTATAGTAAGTAAAATTCTAAATGTTTTTTTTTTCCAGATGCATTTAACACCTACTAACACTAGGTGATTTTGGAAAGGGAATAGACCCAAAGTGTGCAAGTAAACCTTTGTTGGATAGGTTTACAACATATGAATACAAAATATTTAGTAACATTCACTTGTACTACAGAACACTTTGCTGGGGGAGCCCATGGGAGGTGGTTAGATAATGGGGATAGTATACTTTAACTCCCCTTGAGCTCAGATCACTTGATAAAATGCCTAAATATATATGTGACCAAATGCTTTCAGAGCCTGCAACAGCGTTTTCTGCAGCATGAGTAAGTGTTAGAGGATCTTGTATTTGAATGTATAAATTATTAGAGCCAGAATGGTCAAGGAGACATTTCAACTACAGGATGTCCATCCTATTCTATTTGCTTAGCATTACAAAAATACACAGCACCTTTACAACAAGACAAACCATGCATGATCCCTATTATAACCATTAATCTTCTAAAAAGATACCAGCCCAGTTAACATAAAACTCCTCTGCTCTATTGTATTTAAATATGTATTGTGTTTACATGAGCAACTATTCACCACAAGCAGTCACTGGGAGCTTTTTTACGATACATGCTCTGCACAAGAAGCCTGAGCGATTACCTGTGATTCATGAGGTTTCCATCCGATCATATAGTATATCTGGAACGTTGCTGGTACAGAGCCATCTTCCTCCCCGTACATCTCTTAAGAAAGACAAGATGTGTTTTAGAGACCAGTTTGTGCATGTCAAAGAACAACAGGGAACAAACTGCTTTGCTGCTGTAAAAGGCAAGACATCTGGGCTGAGGCATATATGATTAGGCTTGTTCAGGAGGGAGACAAAAAATGTCCACTGCAGCAGAGACCCTTAAATAATCAGAGCAATTTTCACTCCGGGTTACATTTTCAGAATGTGGTTAGACACTCTTGACAGTGCATCTTCCCTCTTTCTTACAAAAAAAAAAAAAAAAAAAGTTAAATGACCTTGTTTTGTCTTTTTGAATAGTCTTAAGGAAATTTTTTCTCCATAAGCCAAGCCACTACTCTTTGCTCTTTGAACTGGGAAAAGTGCCAGCCATCAGGAGAGGGAGGAATAAATGAGGTATTGTGTTTAAACCAATCTCCTTAGGACATAAGGACTTTCCGGTGTGGGGCAAGGGAGGACTGCAAAGGTAAGTTTCACCCTAACCTAAATTTCTGGTTTAAAAATGTAGTGAATGTATATATGATATCATATCAGTATACACAGTCCAACTGAACCCTGAAAATAATTTAGAGCCCCTTAACATTTTCCCATAATATGTATGCTACTCTGTATTTCAACACTCTTTAAAAGTCAGAATGCAGCTTTTTCTATACTAAGCATCATGGCCAGAGAAGAAAAAAAAGAATTGGAGAAAGGGTCAGCTTTATTTCACTTTCATTATTTGATTTTGATTTTCTCTTTAAATGAAACTGGTACTTTGACCACCTTACGGTAAGGGAAATGGGTAAAGTTGAATGCTTGTCCTATACTGTATATAATCACTTTCCATTCACTTTTTTTGCCCTGTGTAAGCACTTACTCCCACCAATCACCTACTTAGACAACCAGAACAGTGTCCTGAAAGAAAGGAGATACATCCCCATGCTCCTTCATACCCAAAAATACTAAGTATTTTGATTTGATCTGGAAGGAAGTGCACAGAAGGTGAGTATAACCATTTGCTCTTCCCATGTACCCTAAAATAAAGGTACTTTGAAGTTGAACATCAGCAACACCATCCCCTTGCATCCTGAATAGCAAAACAAATAACAAAGGTCCTAACCTGTCCTTGCTTTACTTAGGTATTTTATTGGACTGTCCACAAGATTTGCCCTCAGTGTATATTTTGGGACCTAGAGAGCAGAATCAGAATAAAATCAGAATTTACTACTAAAACTACAAAAATCTGTGGAATTTTGAGTTTCACTTTAATTTCTACATAGCAAAATTTGTTTAACAGACGTCAACCTCATATCTAAAGCTGACAACTTTCAAAGTTTGCCAGCATACTCCACCAGGATTCACTGGAATCTGAAGTCATAAGTTGCTTGGTATCAACCGCAATAGGATGTAAAGCTGGTGTGATCGATGTGAAAATGCATATGTTGATAACAGAAAAAAGCCATTGAGGACAAAGAGAATTATACAGAGATGTCATATTACCTTGGTATATGGCTGCAGCTGCTATCATGGAATCCCTGTGCAGCAAGCTTCTTCTGTTCCAAGCACAATTACTCTCCCCCATACCTGAAACACAATGCAGAACACAATCACTGTGATATAAATACAATATTTTAGTTCTACATATAAAATAATGTTCCAAGGTCTCTCTTGCTGTGTTAAGAGAGACAACGATTTGGGCAGCAGACTATGCAGCATCTGGTCTTCAAATCTGTTCTATTGTCAAGAGAAAAGGATCCAGACTTCAAAAGTGCTGCATGCAGGTCACTCATCCATGGGCAAACACTGGTATGCCAGTGAAACCAGACATCCATTGGACTGATCTAATTGTATTCTGGTACACTTTGCCATTTACACAAAATTGATAGCATGTATTTACTAATCACAAAATGTAAACTTGCCTTGCAAATCTTTCATCAGTTCAAACATCCCAGGGTAGTGAATCTGAATTTCATCAGTATCCTGCAGAAATAGGAACATAAATTGATTGCATAACTGAATATGCATTAATCCATGTCACATAGTAGCAATAAGTATAAAACAGTCTGGTACAATCTAGGCATTGCAGTTTGTAGGTGACAAGAGAAGAGCAGAAACATAAATTTATGGGTGAGCCATAAAACTATTTGTCCCCATAAAAATATAATCAGAGAACAAGGGGAAGTTAAAATTAACTAAAAAGTTTTTTTAACTAAAAACATACAGAAAACCACCAATTATATAAATAGGAGTCAAAAGCTCCCAATTCTTTGCTGTTTTCTGACATATACCCAAATTTAAAAAGAAGACTCAGAAATAATTATTTGTCAATTAAAGCCTGAATTTGAAATATGCATTGCAAACATATCAATCTTCCTAAAAACGTGATGGACATAATTTACATGTGACAATGTTTTAGCTAAAAAGAGAACCTATATCAGATATGACTGGTATACATACATTAGGCTATGTGTACTGGACTTTGGTATTTGACAGCATAGTGTCATAGCAGCCATTTGACAGACCATTGCAACCTCATCGCCTCGATGATCAAGTGTTCTTACCACATTCCAAGATGCTTGGCACTAATCTTGTATGCACATTTTTTCTCTTATTAGGTCAATCAAGAAAATCTACAGCATGTTCTGATGTGTCAGAATACAGAAACATTTCCCAGCCTGTTGCAAAAACTATGCACATCCATTGCTTAAGTCTCAGTACTAAAAGCCTATGTAATGCCAAACATTTTTTTTCAGTGATTGGTTAGATCCCCTCAGATTTTTATTACTGCATACATCCCTGCAACACAACCTAATGACAGTTCTATAAGCAAACATAAAGAGAACTAGAAGGATAGTCTGGTCATGTGATGAGCCAAAACAACAAGACCGCCTCTCTTTTAATCACGGAGTGCTCTCCACTTCATTTATAATAACAAGATGGACCATGGGGTGTGTGTGTTTGAGGTACAACAGTACATAACAAAGTATTGCCATCCTAGCCTGCACATTTTAAGGTTTAGATATATTTTAAAATAAAAAGATGTGTTTAGAATACAGAAGTAAAGATACGCAGTAACTGAATTTGTAAAGATGGTAGGGAGTCAAATCAGTAAAATTGTTTGCATGGTTCATCGTTTGTCCAATTTTCCTTATGGTTGTAGAAGGGCTAAAACAGGTGGGTAGTGAACACATAAATAAGACAGGAGGGTTCAGTGTCCCTCCCAAAAATCATCAAAATTTCAAATAACCTGCCGAACCTCCTGCAAACTGCATTCTAGGAAATCCAATAAAGATTTTTCATTCTTCTAATTTGAAAAGCTGTTTCCAACGTAAAGGTAAGTTGCAGAGGTCAACTATGGAACTTTAAAGCTTCTGCATTTTTTATGTTTGTCAGCAAGCAGATAATATCTAGTGTAAAAGTGTGAAATGCTCCCCTATTTAATGTACAGCGCTGCGTAATATGTTGGCGCTATATAAATCCTGTTTAATAATAATAATAATAATGCTCCAAAGAGCCAGCAAAAATCCATGTTGTGATAACTCTAAACTTTCAAGCAGGTAGCACCACCAGGCTTTTATGTGTGGTAGTGCAATTGATGGTCGGCTTTTTTTTCAGAAAGACCCTGCTACATGTTAAAATAAAATCTGTATTACAATCTTGATGTAAAGGGAGAGCGATTTTTCAAATTAGGCAGCCAAACAGCCCATCAGTTTATGTTTCAGATCTGAATTCCTAGCTATATGGGGTTACAGCCATCTAGCTTTCCTAAATTCCATGCCTTTTAAACAAAGTCATAGCATAGCAGAGTACCTTTGTTTGGAGGTTCCCAGGATTTATGATATTATTAGATTGACTTTTTTGCTCTACTATTGCCCTTTTAGTACTTAGATTAAGCACAGACTTAAAGTATATACTGTATTAGCCCAGGGACTGCATTGTAGTACCATGAAAAGTAGAATATTCTATTATTCTTATGCCCCGCTGTAACTTACCACAGTCAGCATATTAAAACCAGCTCTTCCCAGCAGATTGCCCAGATCATTAACAGCAGTAAATGGAGACACGTGTGGAGAAAAACCTCCTTCCCTCTCCAACTCAGCCAACTGTAAGGAGCAGCGGAGTTCATACAATGTTTCTCCACCAAACATGGCACCGATGAACACTCCATCTTCTTTAAGTACCCGGCAAATCTAGAGAAAAAGAATGTATTACATATGAAAGCCTCTGAATTAATGAGTATTCTATGTAACAAATGCTTACTGTGGAAGAACTGTGTTTGTTTTTATTTTTGAATGCAATTTGGAAGAAAATAATTTCAGCCTTTCAGAACCTTTTGAGAATGTAATTATATCAGTGACATAATGCTATCTCCATGTGGTCACAGTATGAATTAATGATTTAATAAAATGTAGATGTCGATGTCTTGAAGCATTTATTATCATTATTATTATGTGCTGTCAAATTGATGTTGACTTTTGGTGACCACATGGACAGCGTTTCTCCAGAACAATCTGTCCTATGTTTGGGTATTAAACCTTTGCAATAGCATGTTTATAATTTCAGTGACTATATCCATTCACTTTATATGCAGATCAACCCTTTTTTCTTTTTTCATTGTATCTCAACTTTTTATATTTGTTTATGTTCTGCAAACAAGGAAACCTTTTGCATGTGAAACTTATTTAAACCCTTCTCTAAAAAAGAAATGCTTACCCACTCTACCGGTCTATTTATTTTTTAATAATTGACCTCAAAGTCCTCATTACATATCTAAAGACAGGCTGAGTGGTCCCAGGTCCTCTTTTTTGGTCCGTAATGTGGTAGCATCTGGTCTGCAGTGCTACAACTGTAGAATGCACAGTGAAGGCTTCATGTCCAAACTGAATCAGGTGATTATTTTGGGTTTTAAAACATTAAAAAGAGCAAGAACCAGTTAGAACTATCAGGTTTTGATTGTTGTTTATGCCTGCAATGGAGAGGATTTTAATGCAGAAGGTTGCTGTAATATGATGGGAAATCTAACCGATGGAGACCCAGATAGCAGTAAACAGACTTTTTTTATTTTTGTGAATTTGTGTACATAGATTAGACTTCTTGAAGTACAATTTTACATTGACCTGTGACTAACTGTTCCTCAGAACTCACAATCCAATACCCAGGGTAATTTTTTTTTGGGGGGGGGGGGTAGCCAATTACCCGTTGGACACTGTCTCCCAATTAGCCTTCTTCCACCTATCCAAATCTAAAAGAAAATGTTCTCACAAGTTTAAGTACACATTTAGTTACAAGAACTTTTGAATAGTATAAGATATATTTTTATGAGACACTCTATAGATCTAGGTCTATTTTTCTTACCTCATGAAAAGTTCGAGGTAAATCATTCACCCAGTGCAAGCTGTAAAAAAAAGTCACAAAGTAAGTAATGCAACCACATAGACTTCCTCCGTTCTTTCCCATAGGTTAGCATCTCATCCCATAAGGGACCAGGAAGTCACTTTGTTTCCCATCTGTGTTCTCTGCATTCTAGAGGCTTCATTACACAGTGGAGCTTAGTGAGGCGGGTGGCTGGGATATTTACTACATGAGTTATAGGCATGTTGCCCTGAATCTCCTATCTGCAGCCCAGGGTACAAACTGACCACACCAAGAGAGATTTGTCTTCATAATTGATGTGGTCAAAATAACATATTAAGCTTGAAGACTAGCAAGATCACCAGACAAATTTCCAAGAAAAGCACAAAAAGTTAGAAGCAAGGGCTATATAGCTCATTGGGCCTGATTTATTAAAGCTCTCCAAGGCTGGAAAGGATACACTTTCATCAGTGAAGCTGGGTGATCCAGCACACCTGGAATGGATTTCTTCAAAGTAAATTTGGAGAGCTTTAATAAATCAGGATTATTGTGTACATACTAATGCATTATCATTTTTTTCAACACTATAAATAATATAATTATTGAATAATAATGCTAACAAACCTTGCACATCATTTCTTAAATGACAAACACATATCAATATATCATACCTTAAATTGCTGACAACAAGGTCAAATGTGTTATCCTTGAAAGGCAAAAATTCCTCATCTGTAACAACTTTCACTGCTGGAATTTCAGAAGCTACAGATTTTTTCTACAAATAAAAGGAGAATTACACAAATATCAGTTTATTTAATTTAAAAGTTACCTGTATGGGATCTACAAAAGCACAGCTCTAGGACAGACGAGACATACATCTTACCATAGCCACCTCACTCACGTCTGCTTGAACAAATTTTTCAACCGTTTCCTGTACATAAAACAATACAAAGTAAATCTTTTGTTAATAGCAAGTTGCAGCTCTATCAATATGTTTGACAATACTAGGCATATGCGATTTCTCTTGATGCTATTTTTATACAATTCAAAATACAATTTACCATTTAGTGATCGACTACAAATATTCAATATACCATTGACTAATTTGCTAACTGATCTGTAGTCGGAAAACATGGTGGTGTTTTAACACACGGGCAACATCTTCTTTTACAGGTATGCTTTTGTATACAAGTAACTTCAAGGTTAGTCAGGTAAACATGAAAAGTTTATCAATGCTATCAATGCTAAATATTCTCACCTGTAATTGCAATTTGTTCATAATTTACTATAAAATATGCAAATATAAATGAGGACTTGCGACAGGGTGAAACATACCCAGGGGTAAAAATTAGCATTTATAATTCAAAAACAGGGAAACATTTCCATATGCATTTGTATTTTGTAGCGACGTGTTCACTAGGAGTGAAATTGAAAGACAAATGAAAGAATGGTTTAAGATGATGACAAACTTCAAAAAAAATGTTCTACCTTGCTAGATTCCTGTGGACACCAACAGGAAATGCTGGAAGATTTCATTCTTCAAATAGTTACCCACCCTTTAATGTTTTTAAAGTTGAACTGAATGAATGAATGAATGAATGAATAAATGAATGAAGATTTGCTATCTTTGTCAAATAATTTGTACCTAAGATGATCTCTGAAAATGTGGAATGAGAATTGTTGAGGTCTACTCACTGTTCTCCTTGCTGGAAGCCTAATTTCAGAATGCAATGCCCTGCCTGCAAGGTGGCTGCCTCCATAAAGAGGAACAGTGCAGAACAAGCAATGGTGAGTCAGTATCATGAAATGATGAACTGCAGAGAGAGCGCAGGCAAAATTGGTCACTTGTCCTTTGCCCTTTACTTGCCTTCTTAGGGCACAGCTTCTGAGGTTCAATTTCTCCATAAAACCAAACACATCACTTTGCTCCCAACAAACCAAATCCCAATTTGCTTTTCAAATCCCTAATTTGCCTCCTGACATTTGTATCTTCTACCTAAAATGTATTACAAAGAAAAATTCTGTATTAAAATCTGAAAATGACAAGAAGCATATTTGTGTCTCGCTGGTATTCTGCAGTAGCTAGCTGGCATGTAGGAATTTACAGTGATGTTTATTCACCGCTAAACTACAACAAAAATTAGATGTATGGAAAGAAGGCCAGCAGATGGTAAATGATGTGCAACAGACATTAATGCAAAGCTATGCACACCAATATTACTATGGGCCGCTGGAGATCCTATAGAATGCACAAATGATTCTAAACATAAATCAAGGGGGAGGGAAAAACAAAACAGAGAAGAAGAGCACCCAAGGTAACATAAAATCCAAGTGTAAAACAAGAAATGGCATGTTTATAAAGTACATGCCACGGCTGAATTTACAAAGTAAATTATGTCAGCCTTTAAAACACAAAAATCCTACTATGCTTCATAACTGCTGTGTCAACACAGTGAAATTGAAGCTCAGCGGTGGAGCTATTTAGCATCCGTGACAGGGATAACTTGGCGTCTGCACTGAACTGCTACGGCAAAATGGTTTCCATAAATAAATGTGGGACTCTATTGCATGAATAGCAAGGCGATATCATTCTCCCTATTTTCGGGTGAAATTCGCCAGCGATGCCATGAATCTGCTTTGAACTCTGCAGGTGACTACCGTGTCTCTTACACGCCAAATGCAATCCTTCTCATTTATAACACCAGTAAAAACGTCAAGGGTTTCTGAGAACAGCTTGTCTCCAGCATTTAGGGATGGATTAGACCATCCACAGCAGCCAGCGTGTGGGTGTATATTCATTCGACATCTGTGACAGAATTCGCAGCTAGTTCCTAGCAGAAATATAGATTATAATGACGTAGGGGACATTCTGCCTCCTAAAGCCTGTCCTGTACTAGTACTGTTTACACTTTCTTAATTTACCCTGGAATTGTTCACACCGCATTTGAAAACTAATGCGGCCACCACATCTATGGACTGGAAAGCTGCAATACATTACATTTTTGTTTTTGAGCTTAGATATGCTTTAAGCAGATTCAGTGAACAGCACTTTGTTAGTGCCAAAAAACTCGCTGAGATGGTGGGAGTAAACAGGAACAAAGTTCTAATGAAAATATTTGAAGTTAATGGGTATTTTGTCTTGGAGTACATCCAACTGGTTCTCATGAACTTGACAGAGCCTGATAGATTTAGCTGTTTGGCATCCACTGTGTTGTTTCATGAAATAAAAAATAGAGTAAGCCTTTCTGGTTCCACTTCAATCCAATCACTAAAAATATACCAACCTTGTCCTGCCTGCTCTGTGCTATTTGTATTTTTCTAGACTGAACCGAAACCCAGCTGTCCAAGGACAACACAGTGTGAATTCACTATAAATATGACGTGGGTCGTGTCATAGTTATGGTTTACTTGAATTTATTCTGTTTAACAGATCTGTTGCTGGGCTGGGCGGTATGGCTTTTAAATATTTAGAACTTGTATAGAATACTGGGGGTATGAAAAAGATTTAGATGCCATCCTGGGCTCATATGTAGGCATGGGTTTGGTGAAAACTGGAGCATGCATATTGACTTTTATAGGGTAAATATCCTAGAACCTAGAAAATAGAGAATATTTTGAGTTGCATCTTGGTTTTGGGTAGCCGTTGAACAAGTGTGAGTTCCACTGTGATACTGGACTGCCCTATAGAAGAAGTTGTGCTAACATTTTTGGGTATCCTGATGCATTTTTCCTTTGAATTTTTCCTATATTTAGTTCAATAGCAGTCAAAAAGGATATAAACATTTAGGCATTAGGTTAGCAGATCTAGACGTTTGTTAGTAACAAGCACTACCAAAATTCACACCATTGGAACTTTGAGAACAATAGCAATTTAAACCATATGTTGTCTAGCTGAGTTCTAATGCATTAGTTCTGGGGTTGGTAGCCATTCTTCAAATGTGCACTAAGTGCACTTACTAAGTGCACTTGTTATTTAAAACAATCATACTGATCTCCTCCGATCGGCACCAAACTTTGCCGATATAAGCAATCAGCTAGCAGCATGGAAAGTTTCTTATTATTATACAGTATTTATATAGCGCCATCATAATATGCAGTGCTGTACAGAGTCCATTGTCATGTCACTAGCTGCCCCTCAAAGGGGCTCACAATCTAATGTCTCTACTATAGTCCTGTCTTTTTAATACAGTCTAGGGTCAACTTTTTTTTTTTGGGGGGGGGGGGGAGCCAATTACCCTAACTGCGTGTTTTTGGGATGTAGAAGGTAACTGGAGTACCCGGAGGAAAGGCATGCAAACATGGGGGAACCAGCAAACTCCATGCAGATAGTGTCCTGGTTGAGATTTGAACCTGGGACCCAGTGCTGCAAAGGCCAGAGCACTTACCTCTGAGCCACCGTGCTGCCCACCAGCATGGACAGTCCCTTGTTACTAAAATCTTCTGGAGAGAGCAGTAAATTAGGCATTAGCAATTTTAGATTTCTTGTTCCAGAAGGTGATTGCTAGTATGTGTGGAGATCAATGGAGGTTAGAGCAGCACAGTCACTGAATGCTGGGTTGGGGTCCTGCATCTTACACATATGCAGTAGATCCACAGAGTTGGATTGCTACACAAATCAGTATCTTGGTCCTATAGAAGTCTATGAGGTTTTACTTTACATATGTAGACATTGGAAAGTTGGAAGACACACCAACCACAGGTAAATAATGTGCCTGAATGCTAGTGGGCAGCAGGAGTATATGGCAAAAAAGGGGTAGGGTGGGTTAGATCAGCAGGGATGGGGGGGTGAATGATTAGAAAATGCTGTTCTAAGTACACTTACACTTGAAGTTAAAATCAACCATAAGCTTTGACTTTTAACAGTAGACTCTAAATTATTAACCTAGAACCATACCCTCCTGTTCAAAAAATATGCTGTAGCAATTAATCTTTTAAGGTTTTACACTTTGCACAGTTCTATCTTAGCCCCAGTCAATTTGACTTCCTGCATTATTTTACAATAAAGTATATGAAGTGAAATGTCTTTTTTGCTGAATAAAAAGCAGTTCTTTCCCTGCTACAGCACAATGACACTGCTCAAACAATTCTGTACTGGATGACTACACCCCATCATCTCTACCAATTACTAGTCACACTTAGCCTACTCTTCAATCCTTGGATATACATTGTTAGAATTGTAGCTGTATAGTACAGTCTTAGCTACTTCTGTTCCAAAGGTAATAATTCTTGGACTTGTATAAATAAAAAAAATCCTACGTACCATTATCCCTGTATCTTCAGTAAGTAATTCACCAATGATGAAAGACATACTGCAATAAACCCAAGGACAGTGTGGGGAATGCTTGAATTGCTACTTGAAGTTCTATGCAGACCTCTTGGAAAAGCAGTGAGCCTCTCACTTAAACAGGAAATAAGATTTCTAAGGGAACAATCCGCAAAATTTAACAACTCCTATTTTTGTTGTTGTTCTTCCTCATCAACCAATTCTGGCACATCTTATACTGAGAAGTATTGGGGGCGAGGGGGGTTTAGCTTTATTTTCCAGACCACACCTGCTAAGAGTTACTAAAAAGGAGGCAGAGTAGTCACACACGCAGGATCAAACATTTATTATTTATTATTACTCACAGAAATTGTAACCACTGGAACAGATGTTATCAGGGATTTTTTTTAGATTGTGTAAAGTTTAACAATGAAAGGTTTGGTCAAGTCTCTAAATGGTTTATATAATTCATTACAATGTTACATTATCTGCATGGCATATCTATTGGGGTGGTTCACACAAGTCTTTTGCAATCTTTTGAAAAATAGGGGGAATAACTTTTAAGTCAAAGGGAACTCCTGACCATAACCATATCCACAGTTCACAGAACATTAGCATGGCGGTCAATAGGAATATTACCTCTTATATTGCTGGCCAGTGGGAAAATGCTGCTCTTACAGATAGCCAAAAAGATCATTGATGTCAAAGGGGAGCAAGTCACTTATGGCTCAAGGAACCGCTAGCAAAATCTGGAGGAATTCTAGAGTTCCACAGAACTCTGGTTTCAAAACACTGCTGTAAATAGTTTAGATGCCTCCTAGTTATAATATACAGTCCCATCTTTGGCATGAGAGAAAAATAGTATGTCTTTTCTGAGTGAAGTTATCTGTAATCTATGTAACACAGCTATGAAATAACCTGGAGAAAACTGCTTGCTCTCTACTGGTTGTAACTGGTAAATAACCCTAAAGCAAAAATGGAAAAAGCATTGGTCAGACCACATCTGGAATATGCAGTCAAGTTTAGAGCACCAGTTCACAAAAAGAACATTGTGGAATTAGAGAGAGTGCAGAGAAAGACAACTAAACTAATAAAAGGAATGGAGGAGCTCAGCTATGAGGAGAGATTAGCTGAACTGAATCTATTCTCCCTTGAGAAGAGACGTATAAGAGGGGATATGATCATCCTGTATAAATATATAAACGGTCCATATAAAGAACTCTCTTCCCCATTATTCACTTTGAGATCATTGCAAAGAACAAGAGGGCACTCTTTGCGTCTGGAGAAAAAGAAGTTTAAGCTCCGGATAAGGAAGGGATTCTTCACTGTAAGGTCTGTGAAAATGTGGAATCGGCTCCCTCATGAAGTGGTCTTAGCAACTACTATAGATCGCTTTAGGAAAAAGCTGGATGTTTTTCTAGAAGCACAGAATATAACTGGGTATTAAGGCTTTAAAGTAAAAATAACAGTGACTGTTTGTCCAGGGAACATCCGATTGCCTCATGGAATCAGGAAGGAATTTTTTTCCCCTGTTGAAGCAAATTGTACCAGAGTTTTTTTTTGCCTTCCTCTGGACCAACTATGTCTTATAGGGTTTTATATCTGGGATATGTTTATTTCCCTAGTGGTTGAACTTGATAGACGTATGTCTTTTTTCAACCTAACCTACTATGTAACTATGTAAAAATACTAAAACATATTCTAGCAGTAAGCATAAACAAACTAATATGTATGTTTCAGTTCTCATGATACCATTAAACTGCTTGTGCATGCCTTCAATATATCCCAACTTGAGGGCAAAACCATCACCTCTGCTGCCTACCTGGATCCCCTCCAGTCTACCTTTCCTCATACCTCTCTAATGCTGCTTGCCTCAATGGGCTTGATTTATTAAAGCTCTCCAAGGCTGGAGAAGATACAACTTCATCAGTGAATCTGGGTGATGCAGCAAATCTGGAAAGGATCTGGGTCAGGTTTGAAAACATTTGCCAACAAATAGCAAATTACTTTTAAGAAATCCTTTCTAAGATTGCTGGATGAAAGTGTATCCTTTCCAGCCTTGGAAAGCTTTAATAAATCAGGCCCAATGCCACTATATTGTTGACCATCAGACAAAGAATACAATTCAAAATTCCTTCTTTTACCTACAAAGCGATGTAAGATCTGGCTCCCCCCGACATAACTGCATTTTTGTCCAGATACCATCCTAAAGGTATAACCTCCACTCTGCTGATGACATTCTCCTCTCTCCTATTTAGACTCCTCTTCTCATTCTTCCATACAAGAGTTCTCTGATGTTTTTCCTCCCCACTGGAACTCCCACAATATGTTGGGCACTCACCTACCCTTGCTATTTTCAAACACAGCAATGACAGTATATTCTCTGATCTGGCACACACCAAACAGATACTAACCTGCATTTATATCACCTTGTATTTTGCAGTAAGGCACCTGCTTCCACCATGTTTACATCTTACAGTCTAAATATTGGATAATACCTACGTAGGTAAAGAAATCAGACTCCCATCATTTATGCATAGTGCATCTTGCACATCCTTCCTAGCTGTATACTGACACTGCATTAAAAGTGGTAAATTATGGATTTTTTAAAACAAGGAGAGTTGATGAAAACCAGCAAATCCATCTTTTAGACAGCGTTCAGAATCTTTTAATACCAGGACTCATTCGGATCTGAAATACTTTCCATACAGCAATAGTGACACCTGCTGGTTCTGTGAGTTTAAGATATTGTCCTTTTTAGAATTCTGGTCAATATATGTGTTTACTGCAAAGCAAAGGTTCAAATAAAACACTAAGCTTTCACATCTGTTTCTCGCAGGAAGTTACAGTATAAGCTGAACATGATCAAAACAAGCTAACTGTCAAGGATCCACAAACAGGGTGAATTTTGATGTACGCTATACAAAAATCAAATATAATGTGAACCTATCAGGAGGATTGTCTATGTTCTCCTGTAGTGCTGGAGGCTGGCACATTACTGTAAGTGAATATGCCAATGTGTAAACTGCCCTTGAAGCAACACTTAGGTTACGTACACAAGTGCCATAATTGTCGTTGGAAAGGATCTTTCACGATCCTTTCTAATGACAAACGACTGCATGAACGAGCATTGTACATAAAGCACCATTATTAATATTATTATTAATAATAAACAGGATTTATATAGCGCCAACATATTACGCAGCGCTGCACATTAAATAGGGGTTGCAAATGACAGACTAATACAGACAGTGATACAGGAGGAGAGGACCCTGCCCTGAAGAGCTTACAATCCAGTAGGTGGGGAAATTAACACACAATAGGATGGGAGATTTGTAGTGGTGGGAAGTAGGGACGGTTTCAAATAACAGAAGACAGGTAGGCAAGTTTGAAAAAATGGGTTTTGAGTGCTCTTTTAAATGAGCAGAAAGTAGGAGTTCTAGAGAAGTCTTGTATCTCTGCGTGTGATGAGGTTATGAGTGAGGAAGTCATTAGTAGGTCATTGGAGGAGCGGAGAGAGCGGCAGGGGGAGTATTTTGTACCAGGTCAGAAAGGTAGGTGGGACAATTACTGTGTAGGGATTTAAAGGCAAAGCACAGGAGCTTGAATTTGATACTCAGGTGAAATGGAAGCCAATGGAGAGATCTCCAAAGAGATGCAGCGGAAGAGGAGCGGAGGGAAAGATGAATGGGTGTGGCTGCAGCATTCATAACAGATTGTAGAGGGGAGAGTCGGGTTAGTGGAATACCAGAGAGGAGGAGGTTACAGTAGTCCAGACAAGAGATGATAAGAGCATGTACAAGGAGTTTGGTGGTCTCAGGGGACAGGTAGGGGCGGATTTTGGAGATTATGCGTAGGTGAAAGTGACAGGACCTGGAAATGTTCTGAATATGGGGGGTAAATGAGAGGGCTGAGTCAAAGCTGATACCAAGGCAACGTGCCTGAGGGGAGGGCCGAATAACAGTGTTGTTAACAGTTAGATATATGTCAGGGGGAGATGTGGAATTTGAGGGGGGGATGATGAGGAGTTCTGTTTTATCCAGGTTGAGTTTCAGGAATCGGTCAGACATCCATGATGATATGGCCGACAGGCAGCATGAGACCTTATCCAGGACTGAGGGACACAGGTCAGGGGTGGACAGATAGATTTCAGTGTCATCAGCATACAGATGGTACTGTAAGCCAAAGGAGGATATGAGACTACCGAGAGAGGGGAGGAGGAGAACGACGGAGCAGCACCCCATCTGTATCCAGTACTGTCTTTGCTGCTCACATTTCCCAATGCAAATGATGGGATAGCAATCCATGAAATATCTATTTAAGTCCCATTTTTCAATAGAGGGGGTGAGAGTTGTTTTTTTACACTACGTTCTTTTTAAAGCAAAACTCCAGACTGAATAAGACCAGACTATCTAACTCTTGCTATGGTTTAGATGCCCAATGTTTACAATTTAAAAACACCAACCCTTCCTTTTTTGGCACACTAGATTGCTTTTGGCACAGGGAGAGGCTATTACTGTCCACACTGTGGCTTCCAAACATCAATTATTTGAAGCTTGGCCAGGTGTCATGCCCACCTCATATCCTGACTGATGGACCACAAAGAACATCAAGTCCACTCTTTACTATTTGTCCTATCCTAACTCTCCCCTTTCAGTTATTTGTTTTCTCTCTTTTTCTTCATTTAGTTTTGGGTTCATATGGGGGCATTTTCTAGGGTGGTGTTCATGTAAATGTAGTTCATCCATGAATGCCTACTTGCTGATACTATGTGTAAGAGGCAGTGTTGTGAGCAAAGAAATCCCAGTCTTTGCTGAAGTTTACTATTCTGCTGTCAGGTTTATGTTATACAGATTTATATTAAACCTATACTCAGTGGAGTCACAAAGAGTCACCAGCACATACACAATACAAAGGCGATAAGACTAATGATTTAGTTTGCTGTCGGCAGTGGTAGATGTTACCTGTAATTGAATGTTAATTAAAAAACATTAGAGAGCGGTTCTCAGCACTACACATGATTCTATATGCGAGTTTCCAGTCAAAAAAGCTGTTATTTCTCCTCATTATTTGTTCACAATAAAATCTTGCCTAAAAAAAAAACATATTTCCTCAGCCTCTTCATTATCAAGTTTTGGGTTTGCCCAGACTTTAAATTTAACATAGGAAAGACAACTGCTTTGATTTCAGTAAATAGGAGTGATAAAGGGTTCCCTACACACAATATACAGGATTTCTGCAATATAAAGACCATGAATTACAGAGCAAGGTGGCTGTGCTGAGTTTTCATAGCAGTAAAGACATATTCCCCATCTTCCCCACACTGACAGAACCCCCCACTACCATCTCTGAATGGTCACAGAGACTGTTAACGTCTTCACCTGGCTCCCAAGCATAACTCTTTTGCAGCCCCTATCATGAGGGACCACAGTGAGGAAGAATGAGGTTTGAGGGTATTTTTATTGGTGCTAACTAGAGTTCAACCTTAACTATATTTGATGTTATTTACATTTTCTAGAAGCACTGCACAGGTAATTAAAAAATGCATACCTTTGTTAAATTGTGCGATACATAACCTCTTCCACTGCCAAGATCTAAAGCAAAAGAAAATTGTCTGCAAAAAAAAAAAGATAAAGAAATGAAAAATAAATAAAAGTATGTCTTATCTTTAATATATTTAGTTTAGTAAAGCACTGTACTGCACTATCATAAAAACAACATCCTTTATAAAAACAAAAACTTATTTTTAACATTGATGTCATTTATGACATTTATCACTGGGGGTTCCTCATACTGGCAAAAGTGGACCATGACTGCAATAGAAGACCATTCGTCTGGGTGACAGCTCAGGAATACAACTGAAAGTGCCAGAACAAGGACCTTAAAGAATAATCGACTTTAAATTTAATCAATACTACATGTTTAAAAAAAAAAAAAAAAAAAAAAGAAATTCAAAGGAACATAATAAAAGCTTATAAAAAGATGCTTTTGTATTACACTGACATTTTCTTTCTACTCTAACATGACTTTCTAAACTGGAACCTTTATTCATTTACTTTATGTACTTCACCTTCTCTTTATTTGGGCCCATGCTGGGTAGGAGTAGAACTCTTGTTTAGAATTTTTCAACAAGATTTTAACACCAGAGGATCCAGCATTTATAAGTGGTAAAATCAATTTAGTCATGCAAAGAGCAATGGACAAAGTAACCCATAACAAATCACACTTGTGGCTTCCATTGTAGGAAAAATATTAGGAAAATATTATTAAAAATATATTAGGAAAAAAGACATTTCTATAAGGCTAAATTTAGATGTTCTGTTTGAACAGGAGTTTCTGTGCGGCTAAAAACTGCTGCGCCGGTTTTAAAAGAAGCAGACTGCCAGACTAAACATATTCTAAAAAGTCAGTCTGATTGTACTGTATATTCAGCAACTGACTGTTTTAAATGTTAATTCTTACCTTGCTACATCAAAGACACGATCAGCAATTCGAGCTCCTACCTATAGGTGATAACATGAAAATGAATAAGGGACACAAAGAAATTTACAGAATTCTAATGACATTGAGCATGTTGTTACAATATAGTCATATTTCAATGATGCTCATTACATTCTCTACTACAGCATTCGCCAACCGGTGGTCCGCAAGAAAATTTTGGTGGTCCTCAGCTCTGGCCGGTGCACCCCCTAGCGGGGAGCACCGGCCAGAGCCACAGACTATGTGCCCCGTACGGATCCCAGGCTCAGGGCAGGTTTCGTTTCCTGACACAACCCACTCACTCTCCGATCGCAGGCTCAGACCTAACATGGGAGAGTGGACAGGTTCTGGCATCATGACGTCACTCTGGGGGAAGTTTCTTCTCCCTTTGAGTGACACACGGCTTACTGAGCATGCATGGTCCAATAAATTAGTGGTCTGTGAGGTCCAAAAGGTTGGCGTTGCAGTTAGGTGTATTGGATTCCCCCTGAAATCCCCCTTAGACTGTATGAAAGATATATGACTATGGTAGAAACATTAGATTGTGAGCTCCTTTGAGGGACACCTAGTGACATGACTATGGGCTTTATAAATATTGTGTAATAATAATATTACTTTGCCACTGAAGTTTACCACATGACAATAATTAAATGAATCAAACATGAGCTTGTTTACCACTGTAGCAGCAAGCTGTGGGCATTACTGAATGGGTATTGTGACTGTACAGGTGCCTAATCCAGCCACTTAGGCACAGGCCATTTTCTGGTATCTATTTACCCTATGCACCCTCATCTGCTTTCCCAAACAATAGAACATTTTAGATTTTCTTTAGACTTTAAAATCTGCATTTTTAAATGATCCCAAAGAATACAATACCAAAAAAAAGGACTAAGTTTATTCTTGACAGCCTGGCAAAAAGAATGGTGGCATTGGGTGTCTTGGGTTCAACACCCACTATATAAATGGGGTTTGTAGGTGATCACAGAGTGTGAGTGAGTATATAGACATATACATACACACAAACACGTATATATTTATTTATACACAGGTAGTTAAGAACATCCGACATACGGATGACTCCTAGATACGAACATGGCTTCCCTGCTTGCTTGTGTGCAGGTTTGAGGGTTCAGTTTGCATGACTTGCAGAAGAAATCTTTTGCTAAACACAGCTTGAGGTTGTAGGTGATCTTAGGGGGGTGAGCTCTTTCTGCAGCCTCTTGTAACTCTTTAATGACCTGTAGTTCCTTCTTTTTGCATATTAAGGCACAGCTTGCTCCAGAAGTTAATATCTAGGCTGCATAAAGATTTTTTCCTTTGTTTGTGAATAACTCAGTGAGGATTTTATACAGTAACTGACACCATGCTGCCTAATAATATGTTGAGACAAACATCTGTCCTAATTGCATTTATTAAAATATTGTACCTGTTCCGACTTACATACAAATTCAACTTAAGAACAATCCTACAGTCCCTATCTCGTATGTAACCTGGGGACTCCCTGTATGTATGTATGTATGTATGTGTGTGTATGTATATATATATATATATATATATATATTTAGCTTGCAGAGTATCTGAGAGAGCTAGAGACGGGTCATACTTACTTCTTCCTTCAGGTAATCACAATCCTGGACATTATCTTGCAATGACGCCCAATTCTTCTGCTTCCTTTTCATATTCCGGTCAAACACATTGAAGACGCTCTCTGTCCTATCAGTGGCCGCCATTCTCAGGGGCAAATAGTGACTTTTTATTAGGTTTGGATTAAAGCTGTGCCATCTGCTGCCACCAAACCCTCCATGGGCACCTCGAATCATCATTATGGCGCATCGCCTGCATGGTAACAGACCTACCAAGGTGCCTGTGGCCATGATATAGGAGGGGCAATGCTTGGCACTACCCAAAGACTGGTCATGCAATGTGTGTCCCTATATATAATGTCTATTACTAGAGTGCTGACACAGGGATTTTTAATAAAACCCAAAAAACAGAACAGAACTGCTCCCAGGATCTATGGTGAATACATAAAATGAACTTATATAAAGAGCTCATTGGTAGATTTTGTACAGGAAATAGCTATAAACACATACATAATGCATACATCAATAGGAATAGCTATACATGTATGCAGGGTACAGCAGCTCAGGACATGCATGAGACACAATATAACTAAGGGAGCAGTTTTTTGGTCTCAGTGTAATAATCTCCCCCGTACATTACAGATATCCCTGCAGCCAAGGACACCGTGCAGCCCAGGACACAGAAACGCGCAGGGAGTAAGTGTGATCCCAGGCAGCCGCCGTAGCCGGGTGAAAGGTCAGCGTGACGCAAGGCATTGTGGGAGAGAAACACATGGTCAGTGCCGAACGTGTGGGGAGAGGTAAGACACCGAGCATGTGTACGGTATATGGGGTGCAATAGACTGGAGCTTATTGACAGCTTTGCTTTATTAGAAGTCATGGCTGATTAGTGCAGGTGCAGCAGTGGAAGCCTCTACAGGGCTGATTTATTAAAGTTCTTCAAAGCTGGAGAGGATAAACTTTCATCAGTGAAGCTGGGTGATCCAGCAAACCTGGAATAGTCTGGTACAGGTTTCATAGCATATAGCAAAAGGCTTTGGAGAAATCTATTCCAGGTTTGCTGGATCACCCAGCTTCACTGATGAAAGTGTATCCTCTCCAGCCTTGGAGAGCTTTAATAAATCAGGTCCAGTAGGTGATGAAAAATATAGGAAATCATGCAGTGCTTGGCTTTCCAATCCCAAATATTTTGTGGCTGCTCAATACACCAGGACAGATATACAATAAGGACTTTTCTGAATAGTATGTGAGCTCAGGATGTATTGACGCAGATGGCCAGGTGACTGAAAGGGATCAGCAATGGTGACTTCTTACTACTTTCAGATAAATCGCTAGGTAAATTATTGTCTTGCCCCCATCATATTGATGATTTTAAATGTCGCTACATTTAGGCTTTTTTGTTCTGCATTCCCAACCTCCCCCAACAACCCCCCCCCCCCCCTCCCTATGTGTAGTGTTTTTTTTTTGCTAAAGTGTACCTAAAACTCAGAATTTACACTTTACATTAAAGGGTAGACAAGCCTATTATTTTAGGCAAAAATTCTGTTTGCGTTTTTTTTTTTAAGCGCAACACCCTTTAAAAAAAAAATGCAGCACTGCTAAATTTCCAATCGCCTATGAATGGGAGCGCAGAGCATCTCGGGATACATACGTCACACGTCCCGGGAGGCTCTTGTCTGCTCCTTCTACACATGCCCAAGATCAAGAAGAAGCCTTTTCATTAAAGGGGAAAAAAAGTTTTTATCCCCAATCTACGTCACTCGATCTTGCGCCTGGGTCAGGTGATGTAGGAAGAAGTCGTCGGAAGAAGAGAAGATGGCGGGCCTGGCACACCGGACCGAAAACAGGTACTGGGACGACGCGGGACTCAATAGAAAAAATCTCCCGATAGACTGACTGCTGTGGCATTGAAGGTAAGTGGGACTTTTTTTGTTTTGGGTACTTTTGTGTTTACCCCCTCTTTAAATGTGCAGTATAAATTCCTTTTTCCGGCTTTCTTGTGACTGGTCATGTGATCAGTGCGGTCCACTTCCTCCTCCTCCTCCTCATCACAGTGTTCTCCCCAGTCCCTTTTAGCTGGGCGCACCACCCAGCACTTGGCTGTTTTTAGGTGGTTACGGAAGAGTTAGATCACAATACAGGGGCTGCCACCTGTCTACAATTTCTTCCCACAGGGCTTAAAGCGGACCTAAACCCAACATTTTCACTTTACATAAAAGGGTAGTCAATCCATATATGTAATGGAAAAATGTCAATTATTTTTTTAAAGTGCAACACTAAAAAAAAAATAAAAAAAAAATGGTGCAGCACCTTCCACCTTCCTTTTTAGTCTTGATCACCGAGGGAAATCTGAATGGGAGCACAAAGCCTCCCGGGATACCCACGTCACTCATCCCGGGAGGCTCTGGGTGCCCCTTCTGTGCATGCCCTAATCTCGGACATGAGCAGAAGGGACATTTGTTCTATTAAGGGAAAGAGATGCAGATCTCACGCAAGTGCAGTGAGATTGTCTCTCTTTTTTTTTCCCCCTTTTCACTGGGTACGTCACCCGAACTCGCACCTGTGCAATGTGAGATCGGGTGACGTGCTAAGAAGACGGAAGAGGAGAATGAAGATGGCAGCGAATTGCAGGACAGCACGGGACCAGATCGTGGCAAGGACCAGCGCCATCGAGGGACCAGCGGGATTAAATGTAAGTGTTGTTTTTTTTATTTTCAGTTTAGTTACGCTTTAAAAAAAATTTTGTGTTGAACTCTGCATCATCTTCTGTCCTCTTACTAGGCGGTCATTATTCCTGCACAGAATGGTGCACAGGTAGTGGCATGTAAGCAGAATTCTGTGTATCAGTACTGCAAGCCCTGGTCAGTATGATGGAGCACACCCAGGTATGCTTTAATGATTCCCTGAGAAGTGGACTTAATGATGCTGGGTGTCATTAAGTCCACATTTTTTAATACACTAAGGTTATACTGAAGCACCCACAAGCTTTAACTTGACAATAAAAATGCCGCCTGCGGTGATATGTGACTTTTAAGATGATTTATAAAACTGTGATCAAAAAGGCAAGTCAAGGCCAAAAGACCTTTTTCCCCTTAAAGTGGAACTAAACTTGTTGGTGGTTGGTGAGCTTCTGCCGTAATCTGCAAGTATGCACAGCATAATTACCAATAACAGCACCCACATACTCTGTGCAGTTGTTCTGTAGCGTTGAAAGCCCCAGGACCTGTCATCGCTGCATCCTGGGGAGTCACCAGCTGGTAGAATGTTTATGACACAATAAGTGCAGAACACAATGGGTCTGATTTATTAAAGCTCACCAAGACTGGAGAAGATACACTTTCATCAGTGAAGCTAGTTGATCCAAAAAACCTGGAATGTATCTGGTCCATGATTGAAAACATTTGCTAACAAATAGCAAATGACTTTCCCCTCCCAACCGTTAAGCCCGACCTTGGTACGGGCTAAAAAAAGTTGCAATTTTCGTTATCCCCGAACTTTTCTCCGTATAAAAAAAATCCTAAAATCCTAAATCCTAAAATCCTCACTTACCTGGTCCCGCTGTGCTCATCCAGCGTTGTGTTCGTGTTCCAGCGTTGTCCTCCAGCGTCGATCTCCCTCTCCGGCGTCGGGTGCCTTCTCCTATACCAGCGGGACCTGTAAGAAGCCGGCCGGCATCTTGTGTTCCACTGGCTTCTTACCTGGTCCCGCTGATCGTCCCGCGTCGTTCTCGTTCCAGCGCCGGGTGCTCTCTGAAACAAGAAGCCTGCCGGCGGAGAAAAAAAAGCCGGCCGGCTTCTCCCTGAGTGCGTGCGCGATGACGTCGGCGCGTGTGCGGGAAATTCAAATTGAAACTCATTCAAAATAATACAAAATAAATACAAAGTATGTAATTGGTAAATTCAAACTCTCATTTTGTATTGGATTGGATTGGATTACTATACAGTATACCGAATTATCGCATTTTCAGTATTTTTAATTTATTTATGTATTCTTGTTTAAGCTGAATTTTGTGTTTTTCCTTTTAATTTTATTAAAAGTATTTTTTTTTTTTTTTTTACATGATTGTGTGTTTCAAACATTTTTTATATTCATTATATCTACTAGACACCTATTCGGACATATTTCTGTAAGTTACAGGTCTACAATTTAAAAAAAAAAAATTTCATGAAAAACAGTGTAACGCTTTTGGTACAGAAATCTAGACCTCAGTGTAACGCCCAGGTGGTTAAGAAAGCCATTCCAGGTTTGCCGTATCATCCAAGTTAACTGATAAAAGTGTATCCGCTCCAGCCTTGGAAAGCTTTAATAATTCAGGCCCCATGAATGAACTAGGAGCAAGGAAATCTTTCCTCTTCAGGTCCTCAAGTACAGCTTTCTCTGCATCAAACCTTAGGGAAAGCAGCCAGCATTATGGTAGTAACATCAACAAATCTCACTCCAAATTCTGAGGCTTTAGCAGTCAGAGGCAGCAGTGTCTTAGACAATTTTACTTATCTGCAGTATCTCCTTACAGCTGCAGTGTTCTCCCCAGCCCCTTTTAGCTTTTAGGGACTTTTCAGTAAGCACTCGGCTGTTTTTGGGTGGTTACTAATGAGTTGGGTCCTAATACAGGGGCTGCCACCCGCCTACAGTTTGTTCCCACCCTGCTTTAAAAAAATTCTGGGTTGAGCACTGAGCTACAAATTACAGGATTGCCTTGGCCCAGTTACATATTACGTTGCGTACTGCTAATTTTCAGGAGAAATTCAAGGCAAAAGCTAGATTTTTCAGGGTGCTGCTGTCACAATTAATAATTCTGTTTTTTTTTTTTTTTTTTTTCTGCTATGTGTATATTACTGTATTATTATGTCTTCTTTTATTCTAACTTCATTTTCTTTGTGTTTATCATCGCAGGTCTGTGAAGAAAATAATTATTTACATCTGTCGTCTGTTATTCTAAAATCTGTCAAAATGTCATCAAAGAAAGTACTCACCAATGACCAGCGATTCAGCCGAGTCAGCAAGGATCCCAGATTTTGGGAAATGCCTGAAAAAGACAAGAAAATAAAAATTGATAAGCGTTTTAAAGCGATGTTTCATGACAAAAAGTTCAGTCTCAACTATACAGTGGATAAACGAGGCCGACCCATTCATCACAATACCACCGAGGACCTAAAGCGTTTCTATGATCTTTCAGATTCTAGTGATGAAGCATCTTCTGATGAAGAAGCTGAGACCAAAAAAGGGAAACAAAAGGCTAAGCTAAAACAGAAATCTGGTGCAGAAACCAGCAAGACATCTGAAAAGGGCAAGAAGGAAAAGAAAAAAAGTCAGACAAGCAATGAGCCAAATAACAATACTGACCGTAAAATAGTGGAAGTCAAGGATAATACATTACATAAGGGAAAGAACAGGGAAAAGAGTGAATGTCTTGAGACTAAACAGAAACCAACAAAGAATATTGCATCGGCAAAGAAATCTAATGAGGAAATTGAAGAGGAGGAATCTGAAGAATCAGGTATATTTGATGCATGTATAAGGCAGCGGCCTTGTTTCACTATCTTTGCTGTAGATGCAAGCGCCCACACTACAGAATATGCTTTAAATAGGTGCCAACCAGTACTTTTGTATTTCCAGAATCCAATACAATATATGTAGCGCTTTTAACAATAAAAAAATCAATCATAGTCTATCTGGATTTAACTACAAAATATCTTTATACCAGGAAAACAAAGTTTTTGTTGTGATCACCAATACGATAATTCTTGCTTGTCAAAGCTTCTGCTATAAAGTGTATCAACATTCTGTCGATGATACCTTCAAAGATTAAAACGTTGCCATTTCCTTTATCTTTTGTTCTTTCCTGTTGTCTTCAGGATGGGATGGTTGGCAAGGTCTATGGATTCGATACAAAAACCCTTAGACTCCGAATCCTCTAATTTATATATGCTGATGTTTGCTAATGTTCTGTGTTGATTAAAACACAACATTTCATCACTGCCAACGCTCAGCCATTGTAAAGCTATATGAGGACAGGGTCTGCTTTTGGGAAAAAGAACTCCTGGCCAGGGAGCTGACACTCTACCCGCTACCCTGACACTCTATCTGTAAAATAGGACATTTTTATATACTGTATTTCTTCAGAACAACCTATTTCTAATAGGAGTCAGTACATTTTATTCCTATTCCAGATACCCCAAAATTACGTGGACTCCAACTCCCCGGCCTTGATGGTTGGCTCAGAGGTTAGCACTATTGCCTTTACAGCACTGGGGTCCTTATTTTACATTTTGGACAGGGCGCTTTCTACATGGAGTTTGTATGTTCTCCTTTTGTTTACATGGGTTTTCTCTGTGCACACCAGTTTCTTAGCACATCCCAAAAAAATGCGTTTAGGTTAATTGTTTTCCCCCTAAACTGACCTTAGACTGTGTTAATGACATATGACTATGATAGGGACATCAGATTGAGAGCCCCTCTAAGAAACAGTTAGGGCTCTATTTATAAAACAGAAAATCAGACATTCCCTCAAACATACCCTGGTGTGAATCAATTACTGCCATTGAAAAACATTCCCTTGAGGGAATATCTGATTCTCTGTTTTATAAATAGAGCCC